>NC_073695.1:256588837-256888837 GCF_029784165.1 Wyeomyia smithii | reverse complement strand
AGTTTTCTGTTGCTCTTTTATTTCACATTAGGTCGATGGATTGTACTGGAGGACAATCCATCATAATGTCAATCTTAACTGCTCTTATCTTTAGTATTGCTCGTTCCAGAACCGCCTACAAGTGATCATTGTCGCTATTGCTAATTGGAAATGATTGCTGGAACCAATGATGTTTGATATCACATTTGGTAATGCATTGTGATCCATCCTGTAATCCGATTTTAAATAAATAATTTTCATTTATAATCATTCTCGAGTTCGCATTACTTAATTAGACTAAAGTTGCTTCGAAATCGATTTAAAAAACGTAATTTGTAAAATGTTTTCAATAATATTGTTATATTAACGACAGAAAATAGTTATATAGGTCGTGTTTATCCTTTAGTTTTTCAATATTTCGAAAAAAAAAATCGCTACAATTTATTGAAAAGGGTCCCCCATTAGCCGTTGCACACTGGTTCGAATTGTATGGCAAGGGCGGTCATAAATCATTTTTGTACAGTATTGGTCATGAAAACTACTGAAATCGATAGAATTAGGTGTTTTTTGACTATAACAAACATTTCTGGGACAGCCATCATCCAACTTGTTTCTATTTTCTGGCATTGCCTTTATTATGCATGCATAATAGAGTGCCAATCGAATATAGGGAAAAGTTTGACCGTTGAATTTCTAAATACGGCAGCTTTTGCCTCCTCGAAAAAAGTCCTTATGCAAAATTTAATCACAATCTGGTTTCGTTAAGTAAACCCTCAAAGCAATCAACGTTTGATTTTTCTTCTTTTACGTTATTTTCCTTGAATAACTTCAAACGAAATTGATATTTTCTCAGGAAACACCCGTGTTTCAACCTCAAATATCAAAACTCGAATGAAGACAAGTGTTTATGAACAAAATTGTTAATTTGAGCTGAATGTACCACAACCCTTCTAAGAAACTATGTAAAAAGTATGAAATAAAAACGAAAAAGTAACCATCTTTAACCGCTTGTCATCGACTAAGATGCAAATATATGCAGCTGGAACCTTTAGCAAACCTTTTTTAAGTCCTAAATCTTTCGTTTGGTGGTAATTTGGTGACAGTGTCTCGCGCGGAACACATTTAAAAGTTTACATGAATTTAAGTATGAATGGAGCTCTCTGACTTTATTACTACGTTCCCTCTTACGACTAATTATGATTTCAGTTTAGCACATACCGTTCCAAACAACACCGCAATAGCCAAACATACCTGTTTTCTGAAGGCTTATGAAGAAAATAAGCAAATGAAGCAATTGAATTTGTTCTACAGCGGATATGTACACAATGTAAAAAAAAAAACACGTATGCTTAAACTGATTTTGCAAGTGTCGAACACCTTCACTTATCTCATGTTCAACAATAAACTGTTCATAAAATAGGCCAACAAAAACAGCTATCCTTCATTCTCAGGTTCATAACAGATCCATTAAATCAATAGTTATGGGCGAACCTTTGTGCGTTGGTAGGTTTTTCTCATTTCTTTTTCCTTTAGCATTTGCGGCATGCGACATTGTGGATAAGTCAGGGAATTGCTTTTTGTTAACATAGTTTTATTTCATTAAAAAAATAAGAAAAGCACCTTTTTTGAAGCGAGTATCCGACGTTTCGGCCGTTTTTTGGTAGCCTTTTTGAGGAAAGTTTTGATTCATCATATTTATCTAAAATGTCGTTTTCCATCGATAAGTAGTCTTGTAGTGCTGTAATCTGATGTTAGATTTTGTCATGATGAATACTGTTTTGTAACGTTCATTGAAAAACTGCAAACTTTGGTCACTTTGGAATAGGTTATATTCTGCATTTAATGATCGATTAAAAAGGAAAATGACGTCCGCCAAATACTTTTGACAAATATTGAATAGCAGGTTTCATTCTTCCTGCGATGAAAAACTGACACAAAATAAACAGATCTGATAAAATTAGGGAATATTTTATTTTGGAAACTCAACTAACACCTTGAGTGAACGATTAAAAACAGTAGGATCATTAAAGATTTGCCACGTAAAAATCAACTTTTGTAGAAAGTTCATGTATAAAAGCGTTTATTTTTTGCCATATCCATTAGTGCGATTTTAGTGTGAGTTCAAAACTTTCAATCAAATCAAAACGACTCAAAGACAAATGTGGACAAAATTTGCAACACTTCTCGAGGTATTTTTTTGCGAGGGCACTAAACTATGCAAAATATTTCATTTTTCAAAAAATTTCTAGACTAACATTTGACAAGAACTGAAAATTTGAAACCCTTTTTATAAATCAATAAATATGAACAATGACAAAAGAAAGACGCATTTTCATTACTCAATTATTTTAAGGTGGAAGTGTGTTGAAGCCACAAATGGCCGACTTCGAGCCACCACGTGGTCAACTTCGAATTTTCAACGCCATACCACTTGGTAATAGTTGATGCGTAACATGTGAAAACATATCCTCATATTTCATATGGCGATGGAAACATAAGACAGTGTTTTCATAAGTAACCCATTAACTATTTCCGTGTCTTGTGCAAATGAAAATTCGTATTCAACCACGTGGTGGCTTCCGTATGGTGTGAAGAAGCCAATGACACCTTAATTAAGAAAAAATAAGAACCTACACTGAAAAAACTCGACTAGATGAGGCAGCACATTTTTCGATTTCGATGAAAATTGGTGTAGGCCTTACTAGCATTTGAAAAGGGCTGAATTTTTTTTAATAAATCGATGTATCTTTACAAGAGAGATTACAAGAGATAGAAAAAAATTATGAGGAATGAATTTTATAAAAAATGTCTGAACATTTATTTAAACATATTGACAAAATTGAATTCGAGATCTTAACTGAAAAAAATTTCAATTTTAACAACAAAAAGTGATTTTAAAAATATTTGTCAACTTAATTTCTTTGATAAGTATTTTAGATGGACAATTTAGTTGCCTACAAATCTTCTGAGCAAACTAAAGTGGTCACTTTAGAGAAGATCTTGAAGGATGTTTTTTGAAAATTGCATGAATTAACATGCATAAATATTGTAAAAATGTAATTTGATATCTTACACTGATTTTTTTTTTCAAAAACAAAAAATTACATTAACAAAAATAGGTCACCTTATATTTTTTAAATAGACAGTTTAGCTACCTAAAATTCTTCGGAACAAATCAGAGTGGGCACTCTTGAAGAAAAAAAGCTTTCCTAAAAAACACTTCTACAACTGGATACATATTTACATGATTGTTCAGGAACCGCATGAATCTTTTTTTTAGAATTTTTTTTCTAAGAGTGCCTACTTTAGTTTGTTCGAAAGAGTTTTAGGCAAGTAATTGTTTAAAATAATTAACTAATACACACGAACATTTTAATACCAATCGAGGTTTAAAGCTTAGGGGCAGGCTCGAATTGGTATACAAAATCAACCCCAAAAAAATCTCGGGTTCGGGTTTCACAATTTCGGGTTCGGCTTTTAAGTTGGGTTCGGGTTTGATCGAAAAATAATTACGGATTCGGGTCGAATTCGGGCTTCAAGCGAAAATTAAATTTGGGTTCTGGTCGGTTACGGCCTTAGTGTGGTAAGGCTCATATACCCACAAAGTTTCTTTGAATTCAGAGAGAATGCTGCCAACCTCTCACTGGAGTTGGCGCAAAATGCTTCATACTTTAAAGTAAAACGGTATATACAGACTTTCGTCTTTACTGTACGTCACGGGCGTTCAAAAGCGAAAAATGTGGAAAAACCCGGATATAAAAAAGTTCTTGTCTGATTGTTTCTTTTTAAAAGCGTCCGTGTTGATTTGATCGTTCGAGTTTTAAGCAACTTAATTGTTAATTGAAAAACCCTATTTGAAAAAAAAAATTGAGATGACCATTAGGGTGCGGAAAAATGATCGATTTTCCAGAACCAAGTTTTTTTGGTTCCTTTTGGGATCCCAAACAACCCTAAACTTACCTGAAGTCGATTGGTCTAGTCTCCGCTTGGCGCAATGCATTTCAAATTTGTATGAAAATTCATAAGGGAAAACCTACTTTTTTGCATTAACCTTAGCTCAATAATGCTCTCATAATGCGCTACATTATGTTAAAGTATAGTATTTTAGATGCCTAACAACTTTGTAGAAGACACTAAAGAGCTAGGATGTCCCTAAGAAGAGCTATAGCTGTTCAAAGTTGAGTATGTCGATTTAAATGCAGAAAATCTTCTTTTCTGCCAACATTAGCAATGTACCGGCGTCAGTAGGATTCCCATCAGAAGTAACCTATCGTAACGAGTTTATATACTCAGCTGGACCAAGTAAACAAATATAGGTCAATATTCTAGGCGTAGATAGAATCTACAACGTGTTTCAGAGGTCACTTCTGATGGAAATATGACTGACGCCGGTACACTGGCAGTGTTGACAAAAAAAATGATTTGCCTAAAAATTGTATGTGGTGGTTTTTGGGGCCGGGAAAGGTTCTTATGATGGCTTCCAGAGGAGGAGACTTTCCAGAGGAAAGAGGGATTCCATAAAAATGAATCACATATTCCTGCATAACTCGAGAATTTATCCAGCGTATAGAACAATATTTGGCATGTAGTCTTGAGGAGCACAAAATATGTTTGTGATAGTTTGACACCCCTTCATCCTGGAAGGGAGGGCTCTCATATGAATGAAACACAAATTTCTGCATAATTCGAGAACTAATCAATCAAGTGGAACCAAATTTGGCATGTGGATTTTTTTTGGGAGCAGAAATAGTTTCTTTGATTCACGGACACCCCTCCAGAAATGGACTTTAACTGCCATTTTGAATTCTAAGATGGCGACTTCTGGTGTCTGGAAAACAGCCGAAAGGGCCGCGGAGCTCTTGTGTTTAGCAAAAGGGGTCGCGGAGCCAAAAAGGTTGGGAACCACTGACATAGACTATTCCCTTCATGAAGAAATCAAGCAGATTTGAAGTTCCGCAGGTATTTTTTTTCTCTAGATTTGTTTTTTTTTTTCGTTCGTTAATTCGCGTGTAAAAAATGGTTCGTACATCAAGATCAAGACAAGTTCCCCACTACCTATCAGAATGTTGATAGTTAATAGCGGATTTTCTATAAAAATGAGCAATACGTTAAGACTTCGTTTGGTACATTAAGTCTTTGGAAAATACTGTTTCCGAAGCTCACAGAACAGGGAAGCCCCGTAGAGCGGCGAAACACTATGATGTTCCATGGGCAACGGTTCATCGCTACCTTTAGGAGACAGACCTGGTCTCTCGATCTTATTGCGACCTCAAAAGCAACATAAAATGTGGTCAGGCCCTGCAAAGTCTTAAATACGATTTGAAACATGTTATTTGTTCTTTTTACATGATTTGAATGAATCCATTGCCAAAAATTATTTTTATTATGTTAATCCATAATATGATGCAAATTGTTTCATAATCATAGACCGTTCCGATAATTAAAAATACACTTACGATCAACCGTCATTTCAAATAACGTGCAGTATCCAACCAAACGTTGGCTACGTCCTGTTGTTTACATCCAAAAGAAACAGATGCTGTCAAATGCGTGGCCTTTCTCCCGAGCAAAGAAAGCGAATTGTGCACAAATGGGGCACCGTGAGTGGTCTTTCTATAAGAAAATTAGCCAGAGAAGAAGGTATAAGTGTCGGAGCAGTTCAAACCGCATTGCGCAAGTATTGTGAAGAGTGCAAATTTACTGATGCCCCAAGACGTGGTAGAAAACCCGGGCCTGTTGATCCCACAATGGACAAAAAAGTTAAGGAATACCACGGTGCTCCCACAGACCGTTATTATAAAAAAAATGCACCAAAGAATCTGAGTACACCATTCGATTCTTTATGACGTCCAGAATCTCAGGTCAAAATTTCAAAATCATCGTACGGTACATTTTTGAGTAATGCCCTTTTGAAGGCCGTAAATTTAAAAAATTGATATTTAAACGACGAAATACTCAATGTCAAGCACGTTTTTCAGCCACAATTTTATGAAACAACTTCCAAAATAGTTTTTACACATTCCAAGTATTATATTTCAAGACATTTACAATTGGTGGAAAGATTTATTTGAAAATCCCACAGTGCACAGTGGTCTAATTTCGGAAAATCGTGATCGTTCTAGATTTGACTATGAAAAATTGATTTAATGTACTCAATGTCTTCAGCAAAATTATTTCATAGAACAAGGCCTTACTTTTGACGTTTTTGGTTTTTCGATCAATCCACCTAACAGTTAGATAAAAGAAAATATTTTTTTCTAATTTTCAATATACCGAATTACTTCCTCCAGCAAAGTAATGCAAAATTTTAAAAGAAAAACAATTGCTGAATACTGCGATATCCTATCTGTACGTTGAACACGACAAAATAGAGTTTTTTGTGGAACACCCCTCCTTAAAATCTTTTTTTTTTGTCTATAATTTCGTCTGTGATGGAGAACTATAATTTCGCCTGTAATGGAGAACACACTGTGCAAAAGCTTATGAGTAGTGTTGAGAGAAAAGTTAGAGAACTCGCGTATCCTACGAAAAATAATCCCAACTTTAATTGAAACTAGAAAGAAAACACTTATTATCTATATTTCAGAATAATATGACCCGAAAAATCCTGAATTTTTTGTTTTATTCAAGAAAGAAGATGTATTTATAATTTTCGGAACAATCTATAGGACCAGAAGTGATCCATAATTGTGTATTTGGTAAGTTATAAAAAATTGAATATATTTTCTGAGAAATATTCACGAAACATGGGATAACTCTATCAAGTGAAAGATCACATATTTCTTGACTGAAACCATTTGAAGATTACCTATAAACAATAAAATTGGCCAGAAATGATTTTTTTGAATTTATACATCTTCTCATGTGATCCAGATTTGTGAAGAGACTGTACTATCATCTCCGGCAACTCGGATCGCATTTTTAAACCTTCTCATTTCCAAGCGTGAAAACTGATGTGAGCTAGCGGACGAAACAGTGGGATTACACATTTCGACATTTGAGGCTAAGACGAATCGGCCATAAGATATGTTCAAAATCAAAAGACAAATCATTTGAAATGATTGGTTTTATCGTAGTGACAACAACCTCGACTTTTGGCTTCTGTACATCACTTCTATTCTGAATTATCCATGTTGGGTAGTATTCGGCCGTTTTCAGCTGTTTTTCTGGCATCAATCTAACACCGGAAATACCCATATTGAGTGGTATTCAGTTATTTTGGTTGTTTTCCAGAAACTGGAGGTGGTCATCTTTGAATTCAAAATGGTATCCAGGGTTACTTAGTTCTTGAGTTGTGAAGAAATTTGGTGTCATTTGTATTAGCCCACTCTTCCAGAAGAGAGCTCTTGCTCTCAAAAACCTCAACATATCAAATTTGGTTCCAATTACTTGAATATTTCTCGTGATGTGCAGAAATTTGTATTTCATTTATAAGAAACACTTCCCTTCCAAAAGAGAGAGGGGTGTAAAACTATTATGGGCATATTTGTTATCCTTAAAAACATTCACATGCCAAATTTGGCTGTATTTGCTTGATTGGTTCTCGAGCTGTGCGAAGTTTGTGTTTCATTTGTATGAGACCCCTCCCTTATATAAGGTGGAGGGGTGTCAAACCAATATGGACATATTTGTTACCCCTAAAATCATCCACATGCCAAATTTGGCTCCATTTACTCGGTTAGTTTTCGAGATGTGAAGAAATGTGTGTTTAATTTGTATGGTACCCCTTTCTTCCAGAAGAGGGAGGGGTCTCGAACTATCTTAGTCACCTTTCTCGGCCCCTAAAACCCCTCTATACAAAATTTCACGCCGATCGGTTCAGTAGTTTCCAAGCCTATATGGATCATACAGGCAGACAGAACTGCATTTTCATATATTTAGATTTTGTTATTTTCCAACGGCTAGCACCAGTTTTTAAATCAATTTCAAAAAATATTGCCGGAAAAACATGTTTTTCAGACCTCATGGGTACCATACAGACTTGTGAAACAGTTCGGAATGATTGGATGATCAACAGTCTATGGAAAACTTACCGTACTTTTCGAATTTTCCAGTCCCAATTTGCACATCGTTATTTGCACATGGTTCCGAAACGCACGTACTTTGCCGTACGATTTCTTATTTTTTCCTGAAAGGCCTATCAATTACCTTCAAGTAACCACTCAAAAGTTACATATTTCTGGAAAAAAGATTGTCCATTTTTGGACAACCCTAGGGTCACTCGGAGGACCAAACAAAAAAATGCAGGTTTAACGTTTTTCGATAAAGCACAAGTTTACCGATGTTGCGATGAACAAAAAAGAAATCTGTTATTCAGGAAGGGTTTACAGCGTTTCAGGTGAATAACATCATAAATAAGTTAAGCACCCCAAAATTGGCATTATATGTCCTTTTTAATTTTAGAAAATTTTTAGGATTTTTCCGAAATCTGTTCAGAAACCTACGACTGTGCGTTGCACCAATAAAAATGCAGTCGTGTATACTGTACTGTAACATTGCGTTTGTTGCTGCGCGGTCATGGGACACAAAAAGCAATTGAGATAAGTGGCTTTTCACCTACGCACACTAGTGAACGTGTAAACCCGTGTAGAGTTGTTTTTGTTTCCTCCAAACTGTAAATATCGCATCTCGTTGCTTCGACTTTTTATCACTTTTTCCATTTTTGGTCGGTTATGTTTAGCAGCTTCTTCCGATTCATGATCACGAATGAAATTTTTTTTTTAGAAACGAGTTTAGAACTTATAATAGGTGTTCAACTAATTATTTGTCTAGCTGCTAAAAACATAGCATTGCAAACAAAACAGCGATTTGTAAATATTTTCCTCAATGAGTGGCACTAAGACATTCGTACGTAAATAGGTCTATAGAAGCATTTTCAAAAGCAGCAAAATTCTCTCCATTTGTTATGGGTGTAGAAAAATCAGATCTAAATAAGACCTAAGATCAGTAAGCGACCCTCTAAAACAGCTTTTTTTTTTTCAGGGTAGAGCGAAAATCACCAAAAATTGCTGTTAGATATGTATTAGAAAAAATTAAAATGCATATTGATTGAAAATGATGCAGACTATTGCTAAAATAAGCTTTTCTATGCCGTCAAAGACCAGAGCAAAACTAAGAAAAAGATTCTCTAAAATTACTGAAATCTGTATGTGTGGGCTTTCAAATTTATTCAAAGGCAAATGATAGCCATGTGTTGCATTCTGATTCGAACTTTGATTTTCGTAGTTATAACATTCCCTTCAAAGGTCAAAATAAATAACGGGTCTTCAATTCATCCTAGATTTTTTTAAAGATGAAAAATGAATATATAAAAGCATACTGGAATGGGCTCGAAATCATCTTGAACCGATTTGAAAAATCAAATCAAAAAATGATTCAAATTAGGCTTGGAATTAATGATGATAGATTAATTATGCTTCTATCAAAAAGATCATAAAATTTTCGGGCAAGCAAATATATTATACAGTCCCTTAACAACTATGGGTCAGCTACAATTATAGGTATATACGTCTATCCTCACGAAACTGAGCAATCTCCATTAGTCACCGTATTTTTTTTTACCATATTAGTAACCTTATTTATACAATTGAAATGATTTAAATTTACAAATGTCCATAAGGGACCATATTTTAGAGACGATGCGTTTAGGGACCATACTAAAATGACGTAGCATTTATGGGGGGAGGGGGGATATCATCATTTTGTGACAAGCTGCGACAAGTAAAATCTAGTAAAATCGACGTAGCATTTTTTTTAAAGACTATTTTTTTTTTTGCAGGAAAAATGTATACTAAAAATACACTAAAACATTGCACAAAGTATTGCAGCGAGATCTGTCGAAATGTTTTTTTCTGTGGCATTTTGAGATCTTCTAAAAGCTCTGCTACATAAACAATCACTTGGATTTCCAAACACACAATCTGTTTTGAATACAAAAATCGTTCCTTTTTTGTGGCTTTTAATAGTGAAAATTACAAGATACTCGTGTCATTTCCGGAATAGCTTCTGTGTTTTCTGCAGACATGGATCATACTAAGTTGTTCAAACACCTTTACTCCTTGTACAAAAAACACAAGCCCTTCGAAGCAGAAGATGCAGTCACGAGTCTATAAGTTGTAAATAAATTGAATTAGACACGGTTTTTTTTCAAGTATTTTTTTATATGTATGTTACCACAGTCAGGTTTTTATTACACTACCTCGTACTACCTCGTGAAAAACCGCATTAATTCGAAAATCCGCGTAAAAACAAGGCACTAATTCAAAAATCCGCATAAAAAAACCACGATAATTCAAAAATCCGCTTTAAGTGAACCGGCAAGAAGGGCTTTGAAAAAACCCGAGACGCTCTAAAACCGGTAATTGAAATTGTCCTCTTTGACGGTCATTCCGGATCTTTCGGAGGGCGTTGGGTATTTTCTGGACGAAGTCTTCTACTAGATAAACACCTTAACGTTTCTGGTTCCAAACCCACGTTAATTCGAAAATTCGCGAAAAAGTTTTTGAATTAGCGCGGTTTCGCGTAAAAAAACCGCGTTAATTTAAAAATCCGCGTAAAAAACCTCGTAAAAAAATCCGCGTATAAAAAACCGCATAAAAACTTATATTTCTGTACGTTTTTTCAGAAGCGTAGGGGGGGGATAATCGAATGCTACGTTTTTTTTTCAGGGGGGGTTTAGGTTTTGAGACCAAATGCTACGATAAACTGAGACAACGGGGGGAAGGTGTTGTATTAAAATCGACGTACAGGGGGTAGACAACATGATTGAGACAGGCAAAATTTTGTAAATTTTTAAATAGCCAGAACTTAACGAAAAATGAATCAATTCTGATGAAACCGGTTTCAGTTTACTGTAAAACTCTTCTAGTTTACCAAAATTACTAAGAAATTTGACGGGACCAGCAGACACCGGGAATAATCCAGCTTCTAAGAGTGTGTGTCGAAATGTCCATTCTTGCAATGCTTATAACTTTTTCTGACATCTTGTTTCTTTTAGGTTTATATGTTTACAATAAACTAGAATTCATTCCAAGTTCATTGTTATCCAAGAGTTGAAAATCCGTCGAGAAACCATCGAGATATGCATTAATTAAATATGTTTTTAGTAGTTTTCCTGTTGTTGGGTACATAGTACACGAAAAAGTTTTTGTTAGAAAAACTTTTATTCTTCAAGAGTTCGCACTGTTGTTTGTTCTGAAGAGTTTTAGGCAACTAAATTTTCCATCTAAAACTTTCATTTTAAAAAAATCTCAAATAATCAATATTTTTAAAATCACGTTGTTTTTAGAAATTTATATTTTTTCAGTGTATGATCTGAAATCTAATTTTTTAATATTTTTAAATAAAGTTCAGATAATTTACTAGAAGTTATCCATTGACAATCATTCTCTATCTCCCGTCATTATTTAGATACGTTGATTTATAGTAAAGAGGTTTAAATACTTCAAACCTTTTCAAATGTTAGTCCAGATAAATTTTCAAAAAAATGTTTGCAAAGTTGCTTCGTTCACTGAAGCCTACACATCCATAAAGTTTCATTGAGTTCTGCTAAGGTGCTGGAAATCATGGTTTCTCGACGGATTTTCAACTCTTGAATACCAATGAACTCGGAATGAACTCTAGTTTATTGTAAACATATAAACCTAAAAGAAACAAGATGTCAGAAAAAGTTATTAGCGTTGCAAGAATGGACATTTCGACACACACTCCTAGAATCTGGATTATTCCCGGTTTCCGTTGGTCCCGTCAAATTTCTTAGTAATTTTTGGAAACTAGAAGAGTTTTACAGTAAAATGAAACCGGTTTCATCAGAATTGATTCATTTTTCGTGAAGTTCTGGCTATTGAAAAATTTTCAAATTTTGCCTGTCTCAATCATTTTGTCTACCCCCTGTAGCATTTATTTTGAAAGACCGTTTTTTGCAGGCAAAATTTATACTAAAAGTACACTAAAACATTGCACAAAAGTCGAAATCATTTTATCTGTGGCATTCTAATCAGGCATCCATGTTACCACTTGTTCTTTTGTACGTTTCAGCACCGAGGAGGGGGGGATAATCGAACGTATTCTCCTACGTATTTTTCAGGGGGGTTGAGGTTTTGCGACCAAATGCTACGAGGGGAGAGGTTTAAGAATCATGGAAAAAATGCTACGTCATTCAATTGTAATAATGTTACATTTGCGGTGCACATTTGTGGGTCCGTTCATATTTTGGCTGTTCTTTTACTTGTGCATGATAATACAAAAGTAAAAAAAAATGATAATACTAAAAAAAATTATCTCCCAGATGGTCTCGAGGTACGATGCTGGCCTAACAAGCCAGTCGTCGCAGGCTCGAATCTCGGCTTGGGATCGTAGCGCTAGCCCCGCAATTGTCCTGTACACTAAACAGTCGGCTGCAAAGTCTGTGTAAAAATAAACAGAAGGTCCAAGTTCCGAATTGGAATGTAGCCCCAAGCTTTGCTTTTACTTAATAAAAATAAGAAAACTATTTATCAAGCTTTTACAAAATCATCTCAATTAGGCTCATCAAACTAAAAACTTGTGGCTAAAGATCGAAAAATCGTACTCTTTCTATCTTGAAAATTAATTTGCAACAGCTTAGGGGCCATCCACATACCACGTGGACAGATTTTTAACGATTTTGACACCCCCCCCCCTCCCCCTCCGTGGACAACTGTCCATATAAATTCTAAAAAAATTGTATGGACCGTGGACATTAGCCAACCGCCCCCCTTCCCCCCCCCCCCCCTACAAAGCTGTCCAAAGCACCAAAGCACTTAAAAACGTAACACAACTAGACCCAGAATAAATTGACGATTAAAATTTAAACCGAAAAATGTTCGCATAACCGCGATTTACTATCGCGAGAGGAAAAAAAATAACTGGCTGGTTGCGATAACGGGGGTTAGTTTTCATTAGCTGCTGCCGTCACTAATCTATAAGATTCCATAAAATTGGGAAAACAGCCAACAATAGAATAAACTTTCCCAATCTTCACAATGGCACCAAGAAGCGCAAAACGGGTAGCCACACGCGGCAGCCGTATCACTTTCACTCTAATTGGTTCGTTTTTTTTTTTTTTTTTGCGGTTCCCCTTAAAGTTGAAGTAAAACCGCGTGAGTTAATTCGCTAGGCCGGTCACGAAGCTTATTTCGCCGGTTGCGGTGCATTGCCAGCTAAACTTAATCAGCTTTTTCGATGTTTTTATGTAACTGCTCTTCTCGACGTTCGGTTCCAAGGTTGGAACATTTTTCAACTGTTCGGTAAGTTTAGTTTGTGCTCGGGCTAACGTTTATATTAGTAGACGATCACAAATATTGTTTACCGTTTATTACTTCCAGTTTTCGTTACACAATTGTGCCATATATGCGTGTGGCGCTTCCATGCCCGAGGGCTGTACATCAAGTTGCTATTCTACTTATCCAAATCCGGAAGCTGGAACGCGTAACATTACGCAACCAATTGCCGTGGTCAGCAATCTCAGTTAGTTAGCAAGGTGTGTTGATTTGCGAATTGACTGTTATTTGACAGGAAATGAACACTCGTACGTACCACGCTTAAGTTCAGTTGGCCAAACTGGATTTTTTTTCCTTTCTCTTTCCCTATGCTCTTTTATACCTGCATCATGTGCGTTGCGCTGACGGTGCTGCTCGCAGGCATGCACGTGGTGTTCGCCCGCGGGGTGGTGAGATAAGTCAAGTCGAACAACGCTGGAGGTTTTTCGTGCGCTTGTAAACGAATGGTAAGGCAATGGAACAGGCTAAAATCGGATTGCTCTGCAATGTGCAATTTATTTTTACGTCGAGTATTTCGATAGGAAATAATCGCTTTTTTAAAAGGAGATAAATTAATTGTTTGCTTTTCGATAGACAAAGCTTGTTTTTGATTTTTCAACAACGACTTTCAGTGATTTTGGGTTGAATTCGAAATCCTTCTAATTTTTCTTTTTGTCTAAAAGCATATTCTTGCCATTTTCTTCAAATGTGTTTATTGTGCTTATTCTGATCAGCGATTTGCTCGCTATTTCTATCTTATTAAGTCCTCAAAAAGCACTTTGGATTTTTTTTCGCCTCTCCTCTCTTTGGCATTTTTGGCATTTTTAGGCTCAGGATTGACTATTTATATTTCTATTACCTTTAGGAACGAGCCAAATTCAAAATCATTTTTGAAAACATTCAAATACACAAGGAGAGAAATGAACAATATACACAACTGATCAAAATATAAAACAAACGAAGGGTTAATAGATCAAACCACTTTTACCTGTTCAGATTGTCCGATTTCTATCGAACTTCCGGAAGCAGCCATGGCAGCACTGAATACCTTCTGGCAATAAAATTCACACACCTAATAATAGTACTTCTCCCACTCGCGACTACTTCAGACTTCTACAACTCTTGTTCTGTTCCGTGTGCTTCGCTTTTTTCAATCCTTTACATCTCCACGAAATACCAGCTCACAAAATAAGTACTTCACACGTTATACTATCACGCTCTTACTGCAGCCGTTGCGCTAAAACACGTCCATTTCTATTATCAGATGTCACTACAGCTTTTTAATGAACAAACACTGTATTCGATGCACCAAATGCTACCGTCGAACAGAACTTGTACTTGCCATGGTGCCAGCTACTGACATTCACCGTACTTACTACTGGAGCCCACAATACCTGTCCGTGCTAAGAGCAACTGTACACACAAAGTGACATCGCCTTTCCTTTCCCCTCCAAAAACAGACTAAGATACGTAATGCTTTCATACCTACTAAGCGTGTAAACACGCAAGAACGATGTCGATTTTGAAACATTTCTTTTGCATTTCATTCATTCATACTGTTTTTTTTTTGTTTTTCAACTTTCAAAAGAAACATGAGACGAAACGACAGCCATCTATCTTGAATCTCGCTGCTTGACGAATTGCTCACTTAAAACAAGCCGCCCATTCGCGTAAATGATGACGATTATTTATATCCGGTGGGTGAGTTGATTTTTCCGCCAACAAATATGTGTGGGATGTGGGAGCACTCAAGACCCTGCTGACCTGTGCCACTGTGAGGTTGATAAGATTCTATATACCTACTTACAAAAAACGTCACAACAGAAAATATTACAAGAGCTTCAAACATCAAAAGACGCTTTGATTATCAAAACTTCACGCAAGATTTAACTCCTATGTATAAAAAAATGATTAAACAAGAATCAACTTGTTGGCATTCAACGATGACCTAATGAGAAATGCACGAGAGCTCTCCATCGCCATCCGCCTCTCACTGAAACATCATCGATTCTAGGTCACAGAATCGCATAACACAAACCATCAGAGCGTTAGATGCACTTCCCTGCTCAAGGCAAATGTCTCCGTTGGAGCTCCATTACGAGGATTAGCTTCGAGTACCGCACAGCTCTAGTAGATAGTAATCAACTCCTTGCTCACCTCCATTCCCCCACCCTGTGCGTGGTGAATCTTTCAGTAGACACTTAATTCATTGACGATACTCGAGACGAGCTTATCAGAAAATTTTACACTGTCACCCGTTGGTGTTTGATCAGCGGAAGTAGATATTGTAAAAATATGTTCACAGATATACTCTTCCACGCAATGTTAATTGCTGTTTTTTCCAATTTGCCCTTGTCCGTCTTGGTCTTAGCAACTAATTTCTCCCATCCACCTGTTCGTTAAACGTCCTTTGCAAACATCAGAGCCCTATTATGAGTATATTACCTTAACTTTGCAAGTAACAAAAGGTTGTAAAATTTTTAATGAGGCGATAGGTTTCCAATCAGTTCATTTAGATAATGAGTGCTCGCTTTGAGGCGTTTCAAATTACCTTTGTGGTAGCGTGTAAAATTGGTTTCATACTTAGTTCTGATTAATGTACTGTATAGATATCAAATTAACGTCGATAACCATTTTAGAGTTTTTAATCAAAATTCAATATGACAAGAATGTCATCCATCGATCTATTTTTTAAGAAGACGTGTTTTGTATGTATGTTTCATAACTCTTGAGTGCCTGAGTTGATTTTCACCTAACTTGGCATACGAATTTCTTCTAGAGGAGATGGTCATAGAGGTACACTAAGGTCGCTTTTTACGCGTTTTTTTCATTCGGCTATTTTTACGACAATTCCGGAATTTACGCGGTTTTTTACGCGAATTCCGGAATTTACGCGGTTTTTTTAGCGAATTATGGAATTTACGCGGTTTTTCACGCGGATTCAGGAATTTACGCGAATTATTTTTTTTACACGGTGTTTTCGTGCAGTATGAAAATGTTCTTATTGAATTCGATGATCAGGCCCTCGGTTTTGTCTGGAAGATGGAAGTTGGTGTCTAGCTAGCAGAACGTAATGTTCGCCAACTTTTTCAAATAAAAAATGGCGACTTCCGGTTTCTGGGAGTATTATGAAACTGTGTAAAACGTTCGCAAACCTCTCAATGATGGTATTACCTGAACTAGGCCAACCACCTATATAATATAGGTGTTTCCGGCGCCATTTTTAAATCCAAGATGATGGCTTCCGGTTTCCAGAAAGCGTGATGTAAAACTAAACAAAAGTTTGAAATGTCGTTAATATTGATATTTCAACAATCTTGATTACATCCTACATTAAATACTGGAATCCAAAGCCATTTAAAAATTCAAGACGGCAACTGGATTCTAAAAAACTGTGAAAAATAAATACTTTAAAAAGCAGTATGTTCCAGTGTAGAATCAAAATCAGATTTTTTCAATATTTATTCGATGGAACGTCAGACAATTTACAGCTTTGAGTTGATGAGTGTTCAAAATCAAAAAACGTTTGAAATATTTGACCTTTTTGTTTTTTCCTAAAGAGTGCCGATTTTGATTTGTTTAAAAGAGTTTTAGGCAACTATAAATTGATTAACAAAAAAAAACGAAATTGAAAAAAAAAATCAAATTACCGTTGTTTTTAAATTTTCTGTTTGTTTTAAAAATCATTTCTACAGTGTAAAATCTAAAATTTATTTTTTAAATATTTTTGAATGAAAATTTAGAAAATTTGTTAAATATGATTGATAACTTTTATATTTTGAAATTGTGAGCAGTAGTACCTACAACAGAAAAATTGAATTCCATCAAAAAAGAAAATTTAAGTTCCGGTGTAATATTTTTCAAATTTAATTTTTTTCCCAGAGGTGTATTGTAAGTGCCGTGGGACGTTCCGCAAGATTTAGTTTAGGGGAACTTTAACCGCAAAGTTACAGAGTCTAATTTCAGAAGCGGGTTGTCGAGGTTTTGAATCTTAGTAGAATCACACCATTTGGTTGTAAGAAGACTTTATCGTGGGTTATTGTCAAACTTGACGTTGAATCCTACAGCATCATTTAATGATTTTCTTCTTGATTAAAAAAATCACTTTTATAGTAAAACTGCCAGAGACACATATAACTGTGGCACAGTATTGGCAGAAGAAACGAGAGCCCGATATAACTTCTTTCTCTTGTTAACTAAGTCCATCAGTGACGAGTCCATAAAAATTAAAAATTTAAATTCTGAGTTTAATACTTTGTGGAAGTTTTTTGTTTATTATTTTTAACATTTTTGTCATTTTGTCATTGATGACTTTTTTGTCTTTTTATGCCATTTTGTCATACCTTTCAAATTTATTATTGTGCTATTTTCATCGTTTTAAGCAAATTTGTTTTTACTGGTCGATTTTTATTTCTTAGCTTAGCTATTTTTATTATATTTATCAATTTCGGTTTTTTTTCGTCATTTTTGTAACATTATTCTTTTTTACCGTTTTTTTTTTTTTTTGTATTACACTCGTCAATATTGGCATTTTAGTTATTTTTGTCAGTTTTGCCATTTTAGTAGTATTTTTTTCACCTTTTTTCATATCCGCTATTTTTGTCATTTATGAAAAAGAACATTTTGTCATGTCAATTTAGAAATTTTTGACGATTTTATAGGTTGAGTCAATCATTTCAAATTTGTTTTTTGAGTCTTTTTTGTCAATATGTCATTTATGACCCTTGCATTATAAATGTTATTTTCGTCTTTCCTGTTATAAGAGCCATTTTTTCTCATTTAAATTTATGTTGTCAATTCACATTTTTAATATCTTCGTCGTTTTTTCATTGTCTGCCTTATTTGTTGTTCATATTCATGCATTTATCTTTTTTATCATTTATGTTATTTTTTATCAATTTTATCTTTTGTTTTATAATTTTTTGTTCTGCCATTTTGGTCGTTTATGTTATTTATTTTATTTTTATGGGTAACTATTTTTTTCGTTAGTGTTGTTATTTTGATAATTTTTTTGTTCAGCCATTTTGGTCGTTTATGTTATTTATTTTACTTTTGTGGGTAATATGATACTATTTTTTGTTAGTGTTGTTATTTTGATAGTTCTCATATCAGTCGTTTTCATCATTTGTGCCATTTATGATATTTTAATTTTTTTTTGTCATTTTCTTTCAAAACAATTTGAATGAAATTTTAAAACACAAGGAGAGGGAAATCAAACAGTGAAAAGGAGAAGACGGAAGAGAGGAAGAGAATTCCTCAAGAGAAAGAAATCGAAAGAGAGAGAAAACGAAATTGTGAAATCGAGAGAGGAAGGGAGAGAAGAAAGTGGAAGAGAGGAGAGAGAAGTATAAAATAAAAAAAAGAGATAAGAAAAACAGAGAGAGAGAAAAAAGTGAGAAATGGAGAGAGCTATTCAATAAAGAAAAAGATAGAGAAAAGAGAGAGAGAGAAAATAGAAATGAAAAAGAGAGAGGATAATAAAAAAGAAAGAGATATGAAAGAAAAGAGAGAGAAGAAAGAAAGATAGAGAGAAGAAAGAGAGAGAAAAGCGAGAAAAGAAAGAGAAAGTATAAAGAGAGAGAAGAAAGAGAGAGAAGAAAAAGAAAGAGTAAAGAGAAAGAAGAAAGAGAGACAATGGAGAGAGAGAAGAAAAAAAAAATAGAAGAAAGAGAGAGAGACAAGATGGACAGAGAGAGATGAATAAAATAGAAAGAGATGAAAGATAGAGATAAAACAAGAAAAGAGAAACAGATGAAAGATAGAGATGAAACAAGAAAAGAGAAAGAGAGAGATATATAAGAGATAGAAAAAAAAAGAGATATGAAAATGAGAGACAGAGAGAGATAGAAAAAAGTGTGAAAAAGAGAGAGAGAGAAAGAGAAATATTTGAAGCAGAGAGAAAGAAAAAAAGAGAAAAAAGTCAGAGAGAGAGAGATGATGACAAGAAAGAAGAGAGAGAAGAAAAAGAGAGATAAAGGAAGATATATGAGAGAGAGAAAAAGAGAGAAAGAGAGAGAGAGAGAGAGAGAGAAAGAAAGAGAGAGAAGAAAAAAGAAAGAATGAAGAAAGATAGAGATAGAGAAGAGAGAGAGGAAAAGAAAAAGAGAAGTACTGAGAGAAGAAAAAGAGAAAAGAAAAAAGAGAAAAAAAATGAAAGAAATGGAATTTTGAAGTCGTTAAATACGAAAATTTCTTCCAAACTAATTTATCGTTCTTCAAAACATTCTTAATAGCTTTGCACCATTTATTTAAAAAAACTACCACATTTTTATTTGAAAAAATATCATTACAAATGTAAATTAATTTTTGAGAATTAATTGTGTCTGAGTTTTTTTGTTCTTCAAGAGTATTTTTTCTTGCAAGAAAATGTGCTGTGTTTTGCAATTTCCTTATTAGTGGATCTGCTGTAGCTATATTGTTTTTTGATATTTTTTTCTATTGTGAGCTAGGAATCGAAAAATGTTTCTTCGATAGAAAATACTACAAGGTATACAGCCCTAGGGATTGTATGAAATGGTGACGTAGGACTAAATGTATATATTATATGCTGCGCTAAACTGTTCATAGGCAACACTACCGTTTATTTTTGATGGTCGTTATTGTAAAACTAACGATGCATGAATACATGAAAATTTTACACTAGTAGTAGTTGCGAAAATTCTCATAACTCTTATCTTCAAGCATCTATAGTTCTGAAAAGAACCGATTCCATAATCTTCATTTAGAAATTCGTGCTACAGAACGCTGATAATCGCACCATCGCATCGGTAGCATCGAATATTTTGCTTGACCGCGCATAATAAAGTTTGCTCTACGCTGTGCCCTCCAGTATCTGTGCCAGCTAAATACTCTGCAGCGTACGATGGTAACTGATGCTTCCGTATGCAAAATAAAGGTAACATGTTCCGAGGTGCCTGGAAGTTGACTCGTGTGCAGCTCTCGTTTCTCAATGTCGCGTACCTTTAACAGCTGCACTGCACTCTATTGTGTAACAAACTAAACTGAAGCTGAATTTTCTACACGCAGTCTTTTGTATCGAGTTCAGAATAGATTTTTGCCATTAGGGCGTGGCAACGCAGCTTAGAGAAAGACAAACAAACCAAAACACTTTGTTGAGTCAAAATATGTAGGGAGTGGAATTTATTTCGTCCATGTTAATGTTATCTGTGCTCGGGAAGCAAGCCAATAACGAGGAAAATGTATGAGAAAGCTTGACCTTGGAACTTTTCACCTTTTCCACCATTAAGCAGTAAAGCAACAATGTTGAACATTATATCAAACAATTGTTACACATTTCATCTATCCACCGACATATAAATGACTAAGATGCATTAAATCGTTCGCTTGCTATGATCGTTTGAATTCTGACGCAAAATTTGCCAGTTTCATTTTCAATTTCACAAAATGTAATCTAGTATAGAAAACAAAGACGTAGTCCTACGTCAAAAATAAAAAAAAACCCGGTTATGCTGAACTGTTCTGCATCGGTCTGAAATCTCACTTTGAACTGTTTTATGAATTGACTTTCAAAGCGAATGTTGAATAAAGATTAATAAGTTCGAATGCAGTTCAAACAAATTTATTCAGTTTATTTCTCTGGCGCATATTGAAATATTTTGGCATATTGATTATTTAGTGTCGTTTTTATTTTACTGTAATGTTTTGATTCACATACCTGATAATTTTGTATATGTTAAAAGATTTCCCAACTCGAAACACTTTTCAGAAAGATTTAAGGGCAAAGTTCAAACATTCCACCGGCAAAACAAGATGAAATTTAGAGCTAAAACACCCGAAAAAAACGGTCATTCAACGGGAATTCGATTTTTCAAATTTGTCGGAATAGAGTAATTGAAAAAAAACCTTTTGTGTAAAAATAGATTGCATAAAAAACATTCTATGGAAGATCAGCGTGAAAATCGTGTGGTAAACGAATTCCCTCGCGAATCGGTATTTCTTGATATGTTATAGTTTTCTGCCATAAGAAGAATGACTAATTAGGTTTTGTCAGTAGATCTGGACAAGAAATCCGATCAGTCTTGGGAAAATTCCTAAAGAGTGAATAATAGAAGTAAATAAAAACAAAACTAAGCGTTACCTACAGTAAACAATTATCTAACTAACGAACCAGGCATTGAATCATGAAGTGTTAATTCAATATATTGAAACTCAAATGCATGCTCCAGAACTGCTGGTTTAAAAACATGCTGTTTAAAGATACAGCAGTTTTATGCACACATTTTCAGCTACGACTAGACACTTCAGCAAGTCCATAAAAATGAAGGTTTTAATTTCTACTGAAATTGAAAAAAAAATTGAAATCCAGATTATTACAATTCACTTGAAGCCAACAATTCAACTCCCTCTTGGGCATTGGGAGAACGCGAAGCGTAAGGCGCTTACTGGTCGTGCTTTCGGTCACTAATGACAGAAGAATTCTTAGAGCCTTCTCATCAGGCAAAATCCCACCAAACCGGTTTCCCTCGCCCTTCCCCTGGGGAGAAGAATGAGTATTTAAATTTCTATAAGCGTTGATTAAGCAAACTCGGCACGGATCCGCTTCGTGCTGCCACCCGTCTCTCCCAACGCGAAGAACTTCGCAGACGAGCACGAAGGGAGCAGTACGCGTCGGAAAATTGTTATAATATAACACGTTTTACCTACCCGAATCGGTCTATAACACCAAGGTCTGTAGCGACCTTTCTATTATAACTTCGCCCGTGCGTTTGACAAAAAAAAACTCCAATAAAATCACGACTTTAACCGTGGGCAGAATTTTCTTCTTATGAATCAGTATCCTATCAACGAAGCCTGAGCGGTGATTTAAATATGTATAGCCACAGCGTACTGCAAACGTGTCTGCCCTGCCTGTGGTGCAGCTGCATAGCTGGTGACCACCAGAGGCATCATGAACTACGTGTGCAATTTTGTATGCCTCGGCAAGTGCTCCTCCACTTGGTTGTTCCGCATAGACTTCTCATGCCAATTACCGGCTCGTTTCATAGAGTTTGTTGATACGTTTTAAAATGCATGGAAATTTTCGCTCTTTATGGCTGTTTCGCAAGTGCTTGTTTGTAAGAAACTTTCAGACTTATGCACTCTTGCACTGGAATGGTGCGTTTGGCAGTTCCGTTATTCATAATTTTCCTCCCGCTGTGCTCAACACTCGAGGGTGAAGCGCTGTCTTGTAATCAGTGCAGGCGGCAAAACAATAGGCTCAGCCGACTAACCCAAATTATTCAATTATTTGTAATGATTCAAAAATCATCGATTCGTTGGACGGACGTCAGCTGTAATGAAGCACAGCCAATGATAATTAAAGTCTGATGCCGATTCCACGAATTCGATTCCACCATATTCGTGCCGATATACAATGTTGAAGGAATGGGCCGAAATGTTGTCCACGCATACAACGTATGATATAATGAATGCAATATTGAGAAACCGGTTTCCTGTACTGTTTGTTTTGGTAGATTTTTCGTAACAGCGGACAGGGCATGTTTGTGCTTCAGTGTTATTTGCTATGAATAGTTTGAATTTTATTAAAATTCTCATCATAAATTGTAGCTCGCACCGAAATTGTCTCCTAAACTTAGCCTGGGTAAAGTACTCATAAAGCATTAATGTTCGCTCAACTAAACAGCCACAACACGCACCCAACCCGTCGGTGTACCGACAAACCATAAAGGTGCAGTTAAATGGTTCTTCTATGGTTGCACATCGGGATTGATTTTTCTACACAGCGCGCGACTCGGTTGTCAAACCGCCCAAGCCAAGAGCCAGCAAGAGCGTCGGCTAGCGTGACTGTTTATCATTTCATTAACATGATTAACACTTTAGCATGCTTTAGTAATTCGTTGAAGTACCTGATAGCCGCACACGGATTCCACCGTGGGTCAGGTAGCATGGTAGTAAAATTGTAGCGTAGTACAGTGAACGAATGATGTAATGATGATCGTGTTGTTCACTCAATCCCGGCCTGGTTATGATATGATATGCGGCGATGACAAAGTAACGAATCTATCCACACATATAACTCATGGTTTTGCTATTTTACATCCGCTAAATTGTGCGTAGCCATGCTACGAAAGAGATGTTGCAGTTCAAGTGTATGTTCATGTTTTATGGTTCGTTTGCTTGTAGGAACTTCGTGGATAATTTGATTTATTAGTCGCTTTTCATGGATTACGCACCCGGAATATTAATTTTTTTTCTAAGTTAATTTGCATTGTCTGTTTGAACTGTATGAAGAGTTTGAACTTGTCGAATCGGTGAATAATATGAACCGAAATTTGCATTTGAGAAAAAATTCTTCGTTTGAATAAAAATTTTCTCATATGTTGCCTATTGTTGATCACTACCAAGGTGTTTTATTCTCTTCTTTAGAGTAAATAACTGCAAAATTACTCCAACATGAACCATCTTATCGACTCTAGCAACTTCTCAAAGCCGCGATAACGTTGACCGGTTTGTTTCGACTATTTATGTTTGGAATGAAGTTTTGCTGATAGGTTTGCTACCATTAATTGAATATATTTTTCTTCGTTAAGAGGGCGTATTTGGAGACGAGATTAATTTTTTAAAATGAAATGAACATAACTTCTTCCTTTTTCTCTCTCTGCTCTCTCTTTATTTCCTCTCTCTCTCTCTCTCTCTCTCTCTCTCTCTCTTGCTCTCTCTCTCTCCTCTCTCTTCCTGTTTCTCTCTCTCTCTATTTCTCTTTCTCTCTGTTTCTTTATTTTTCTTCCTCTCTGTTTCTCTCTTACTCTCTCTCTCTCTCTCTCTCTCTCTCTCTCTCTCTCTCTCGTTCTCTCTCTCTTTCTCTCTATCTTTCTCTCTCTCTCTTTCTCTCTCTCTCTTTCCTCTCTCTCTCTTTCCTCTCTCTCTCTGCTCTCTCTTTCTTTTCTCTATCTCTTTTCTCTCTCTCTCTCTCTCTCTCTCTCTTTTCTCTTTTTCTCTTTCTTTCTCTCTCTCTTTTTTCTTCTACTTCCTTTTATCCACTCCTTCCGATTACGCTACTAATTTCGCTCCCTTTCTTTTTCGACTGCCTCTCTCACTTTCTTTCTTTCTTTATCTCTCTCTTTCGGTTTCTCAAAATTAGCAAATGACGAAAACGGCGAATATGAGAAAAACGAAGAAATTGATAAAACGTAGGTGAAAAAATGACAAAAATTATCCAAATAACAACATTAACAATAATAACCAGTATTATATTACCGACAAACGCGATATAAATAACATCAACGACTAAACTAAATAAAATCACAGAAATAAAATGAATCAGAAAATCGACAAAAAATGACATAAATGATAAAAAATATAAATAATAAAAATGACATGGAAGATAAATATGTCAGATAATGGTAAAACCGATGAAGACGATAAAAATGTTATTCACATTGACAAATTGCTTTCATAACAAGAAAAACAAGAATAACCTTAAAGACAAAAAAGTCATAAATGAAAAAATGACAAAAAATAACTCATATGGCAAAATCAACTGAAATGAAAAAAAACACGTCAATTTCAAAATGGACAAAAATGACTTAAAATACCGTAAATGGCAGCGTATATGACAAAACAAGAAAAATAGACGAAAACATGAAAAAAAACCAAAAAGGCATAACTGACAAAATTACCAAATTTAACACAAGATACAGAAACGGCGAAACTGAATTTCAACAAAAATGACAAAAATAACTAAAATGATAAAAGTGATGAAAATTTAAAAAACTTGCATGAAACTGAGAAATAAAAATAGATCAATTGAAACCAAATAGCTTAAAATGATAAGAAACGGCACATATGACCAAACTGAAAGACATGACAGAATGACATAAAATATAAAAAAAAAGTCATAAATGACAAAATAACAAAAATGATGAAAGAGACATAAATTAAAAATTGATCGATTTGAATCACACAGCAAAACTGAAAATAAATGAAGATATGACGAAAATGACTTAATCAACAAGAACGGAAAAGTTGACATCGGTTTAAAAGAATATTTTTGGCATGTTGTCTCATAACATAAAATCTATAGTACCGATCACAACACAGCGACCAGAAACATTTGATCTATTGTGACAGTGCCTTCATGTTGTTGGCAATGTCATTTTGGAGATTAAATGACAGGTTTATCATTTAATATCCGTGCTTGTACAATTTCCTGCAGAGACTTCACAAACGTTCGTCTGGTCCGTTTTACTATAAGATGAACTTATTTGACAAAAGAAAAAGGTCATATCAGAGCCTCGTTCTTTCTGTCAATATTGTGCCATAATTACAATTCCTTGTGGAAACTATTATACGAGTCTCTGGCAGATTTACTGTAAGTGCGATTTATTTAATTATAATCACGAATGATACTGTAAATAGAATTCAGTGTGAAGATACAATAACCCACGATAAAGTCCGCTTACTTGCCATACATGCTACATGTTTATAGCTATTTGAAGAGCATCAAGGTGCCCAATTAACAGAGAAACGAATCTCGGATAAAAAAAAACATGTTAGTTTTAGTATTAAATTTAGTTTCAGCTCGTAGTCGGCAGCGAGGATAAAAAAATTTGCCTCTAGCTTATAAGATATTTTAGACCATAAGGCATTAGATTTAATTGGCTCCGTAAAGTGTTAATTTGTATTGTCAAATAAATGTTGTGTGAACAAAAAAAAAGTCCACTTACAACCAAATGGCCTAATTCTACTAAGATTCAAACCCACGAAAACCCGCTTGTCCAAACTGACTCTTTAATCTTGCGGCTGCGAGCTTATATGAAACCTTACCAAACGGCCCAACGGTGCTTACGATAGTGTTTGCACACCTCTAGGAAAAAACTGAATTTGATCTTGCACTGAAAACAATAATTTTGAAAACATTTGATTTAAAAAACCGGTCATCTTCAGACTTAATTTTTTTAAATAGATTCAATTACCTAAAAATTTCGGAGATTTTCAAAATGAGCTCTCTCAACAAGGAAATCTTTGTCTATCAAAAAAAAATTTTTGTTTCATGTTTCAAATATTTTATAAGCTTTCTGGTAGACTTGTTTCGATAAAAAAGCCCATTTGAAAGTTGTTTCGAAGAGTGTTAGGCGATTAAATTGTCTATCTAAAACACATAATTTGAAAGAAATCCGAGAGGACTGTTTTTCAAATTACTTTTATTCAAATATTTTTTTTTTTTTCACTGTAGAATCTCAAAATTATTTTTATTTTTTTTTATTTATATATATTTTCAATATAGATATTTGAATGAAAATTCAAATGTTATTCTAGATTATTTTTTTGGGAAAAGAAGTATGCAAAATTGTTTAGCTTAATAAGACCTACACACCCCCAAAGTTTTATTGGATTCTGAGAGGGTGTTGCCAGCCCCCAGATTGATTTGGCTCGAAATTCTTCCATAACTAAAGTCTTAATCGAAGTTTCTTACTGGAAGGTAATTATTTAACAAAACACTTGTAGTTAATTGGCTATAAAATTTAAAAGAATGTCGTTAAAACTGTATTTTTCCTTTCGAAAGAGCTGTATAGAGTTCACAGAAATAAAATAATTTTTCCAATATATTAACGCTTCACTATAAAATTTAATTTAAGTCTATCAAGGTGCTTATTGAATTTAATTTGTTTTAATCATCGATAGCTGATGGACATTAAATGACATTTCTCCCGAACAGAAGAAGTATGTCGTAAAAAAAATCAATTTATGACGTTGAGGGGCATTAAACATTGAGTCCACATGAATACGGAACAACATTCAATCCGAATTATGTGTAATTACTTTGGAGTGCTTTCAAACAGTCATGAATTTATTGGACTACATTGTTCACACCAGCACCGCTCCAATCCATCTGCAGTACCATCAATGTACGGTCGTTTTGAAGCCCATAAAACACATCGCTCAATCACATTTGACAAATGACCATTCCATCGTTACCACGATGGACACGGGAACCGATTGCAACAGCGAGTGTATGGATCCATTTTACTACCCTACTAACACCCGTTGTAGCTATATGTAAATTTTTTTTTTTTTTCGTCGGTTACCCAAACATGACGATCATCACACACCTCTGGACAACGATAGCCACCCAACGGACACACACTGACGGGGAACTGTATGCAAAACAACCAACTAGACTCATTTCGATGGAAAGGTCGGCGGTTGGGGGACGCTAATCATCACCTGGTAATATTAATCTCTTTGAAGTGTGTGTTGTTTTATTGTTTTATAGTTAACGCGACTCGTGTAAAATATTGAAGCATTCAATCCAACATTCTGCACTTCAGCCATGATTAGGTACTTGAAACTATGTGGATTCTGTTAATTCCACCGTTGAGTGGCATTTTAACTGAAACGTAATTTCCAACCGTTTCACGGATAACGACCAGGTATTGCATTCCAGAACCCGTGCTTTCGATAGAAATATCGACAACATTTCAAAGCTTTTGTTTGTTCAGTTCCTTTATACAGCTGTATACTCGCAAATCACAAATAAACACTTGGCGAACTTTCGCAGACGAAGGGCTCCCAGTAGCAAGCAGTATCGGCATCAGTCAGGTATGGCACGAGGTGATTCTCAATTCGCTTTCAACCGTCCTGTTTCGACTGTCACCTGCACAGAGTGTTGTTATATAAACATTCACAATAAGATACCATCAACACCGAAAGCACGATTGGTGCGCGTTTATGACAGCAGCACACGGGAAGCATACAAATTGCACTCTGCGCCACGAAACCACCGCAAAACACAACGCTGGACGAAGATTGACCACGGCTCCACTGAGAACACAACCTCTCGTGACCGAACTTAAAGCAAGACTACGGGTGAAGTTGGATGCGAACCAGCGAGAGCCTACCGCAATCAGCAGCCGCGAGAGCTGGACCATGCTTTAGGGGGGTTGGCTCTATTTTGAGTCTAGCTTGGCGAAGCTCAACTACTAATACAAACTAGTAAATATATTTACATTTTTAAATGCTCAACCAGATGACCAGTGCCGTCCATTGTCCCAGAGAAAGAAGAGAGCCCCAGAGAGTACACTGCTCGCTGCTTGTACCTACTCTTCGAAACTAAGCTATGTTTTGAAAAGTGCCCGTGTAGAAACCTGTTAAGAAACTGGCGAGAACAAATCGTTTAACGGTCAAGCACTTCTCTCCGTACCACCGGGGCGGTGAAGTACAATATTGTAAACAATGCATCGACGGAAAAATCGCGTAACATGTGTACACTGTACTGTAATACGAGCTTTAATGAAATCAACCTGTTGACTGTCGGACCGAGCGCTGCTACTTTCTCTCTCTCTCTCTCTCTCTCTTTTGTTTGAAAGTTCGCGGGTGTGGGTTTTCTACGTACAGGAGATCCTAGGCCACACGATGAGCGGTGTCAGATTATAAATTACAATGAAAACAAACCAATCCGGCCGACATACGAAGTGTAGCTTTACACGTTGATCTTGGATTTCCTTTAGGAATGAACACCTCCAACAATATTATTTTTAAGATTCGGTTCGATAAAACAGAAGCACCGTGTTTTTGCATGCACTAAGGATGATTAGAAGTAACAAATTCGTCGTATCTGCGTACAAATGAATTACTATTTACTTTGAAATTTAATAGTCAGTTCAAAAGTTTTAACAAAAGTCAGACAAAAAGTTTTAACATATACGCCTGAATTTCACCGGAACATTATTTTAATCACTATCGCCACACAACCACCTCATATCAACTTATCGGTTGTATATTAGTTTTAATGTATGACATAAGGCTAAATTTGCTATAGTTATTTTACTGCACCAAAATTTTTATTTTTTGCAACAGAACCAATAAAACAAAACTGCTTCGAATTTATTTCTCTCAAATATATTCAAAATTATGGCAACGCATTTTGTGTATGTATGAAGCTAAAACATGAAATTTTTTGAGCATGACCATGAGCATGATTGACCGCCCGCGGTTGCTACTCCGTTATTGCCAGATCAGCTGTAATTACACAGAGAACCAACAGATGATGCTTGGGACTAACATTCATCCTCAATGTGTAAAAACTGGTGACCTTAATCTTTATATTAGGCAATACCAGCGCCGGCCGCATCCGAATGCAGGTCAAAAAAGGAGTGTGTATAGGAATATGTTGACGTGATACTCGCTTTATTGGAAGCCGAGAACACCTCTGCACTTCCACGAGAAATCACTGGGATGTTGGAGAAACGGCGAGGTATGCAGCAGGATTCGTTTTGGTAAACGGTTACTGATTTCGGATGTCAGGTCATATTGACAAATATTGCGCTCACGAGTTCATTATATCCGCCGCGAAAGCCTTTACGTGATTCAAACTCATCCTGTTTGATGATTTATTATCGCAACAATATAGCGCACGCGACAATATCGGGCCTATGGCTAAATTAAGGCAAACTCAAATAGTTGTACATCTACGTTTCTGTGATCTTCCTCATACTAAAATCTATTGCACGTTATTTATCTATCTGAAGATAATACGATCACATGGAAACTATCGAATTACTTTCTACCTAACAGATCGAATAAGGACGTCTCTCGTATATTATATTCGACGAATCTTTTCTTTAAAAAAAAACGATACTATTCCGCGACAACTCACCCGAACGACCTAAAGTCATGAATATTTTAAATAAAAAAAAACAGGTGGAGTCGTTGTTAATCATCAAATTTAGGTACCTATATGAGTATAAATGAGCCGTCAAATTTTAAGTATAAAAACAGCTTTCAACCGTATTATCAGAAAAATGCCTTAATCTCCTCTGTTGGGGTAGCACACAGATGCGAGATCGAATCAATCTGCGACCGCGGCTAAAACTTGAATTATTTGATCTGCTTAACTCATAAACTGTGTATCGTGCAATTATAGTTCGTATTTAAATTTACTGTGAAATAATTTCAACAATTCGGAAAAATAATAATAAGCAAGTTTGGCACTTTCACTGCTCAGCAATGAAGTAATATTGTCATCCATCATATAAAAAAATGTTCTATATTTTATGTATTTCTGGTCATATAGATAGTTGAGTAAAATAGTCACTAACGTTTAAAATCTGATATAATAAACACGATACACTAAGGTCGTTTTTTACGCGGGGGATGCGTTCCAAATGTGTATGGGCCCGCGTAAAAAACGACTTTTTTGAGTTGCAAATATAACAAAGAAATTCGTCCTTAAACTTAAAGACCAAAATTCAATATTTTAAATTTTGGGTATTTACACCAAAAATTGTGAATTTTTTTGAAAACTGATATATGATCACTCGTGGCCTAAAACGGAAAACGCGATTGAAATGAGGTCGATATCTTGTACCGTTTTTGAGTAATGGAGGAAAGCAACCCGCGTAAAAAAAACCGCGTAAAAAGCGACCTAACTGTAGTCTAACTCTCATAATGTGCCCGAGTACAAAAAACAAAGACGTAGTCCTACATCGAAAGTTAGTTCTGAAAATTTTGCTTCTAAATTTTTTTGAATGTAAGAATGAAAACAATGTTTATTGAAACTTTTCATCATTTGGGAAATAGTTTTTCTGAATTAAAGTTTCAATTTTCCTCCATAATATTTTCTTCCAGAAATATTTTTGTCAGATATTTTACAGCAAATCCATTCACTAACTTTTAATCTACGCTGTGCGGTTTATGAATAATGAGTTTTTCAAATAGATGATGTCCGAGCAAATCAGGATAACTTATTTAGATTAACAACTGCAAAAAACCTTTTGAAAACTAAAAACATTAGGTGCGCCGTGCGCGGTTAGGTTCTCGCTTTTGAAGTAGAATACTTCTCTCAGGAAGTTCGGCTACATAGGGATGTGAAATGAAAATCTAAAACCGAAAAAAGTGAAAAATATGTCCAATTTCAAATGCTAATAAATCGGTTAGTATTCGACGGATTTCCTTCGTTCTTGCAGCAATAGATTGGAAAATCTTCTAAGATTCTTCCCAAAATAAGATAATTGTAATTTTATTATTCACACTATTGTACTATTGAAAATAGTCAAGCCTTGTCAAAACGAAAAATTCGACCTCTGATTGGTCGTTATATGCTTGCTTCCCAAGCACGGTCGACAGGATCATATACCTTGCAATTGAAAACATGCTATTTGGCCTATATAAGAGCCTGTTTCAGCCGGAGCCGCTCTTAATAGTTCTAGACAGCGACAACAGCAGTCGTCCTTCCTTAGCAGCAGCACTAGCCCTGTGGTTGGTCACCACGTCTCAGGAGCAGCGCGGTTTTTCTCAGCGTGTGTCGCCAGACAGCCATTATTCCCCCCGTGTTGGGGCAGCATGAAGATTGCCATCAGGAAATCCAATTTTGGAAATCAAAATGCCTTTTCGAAGGCAAATAAACAAGTCATTGAAAGTTAATAATTTTTGTCAACGCAAGCAAGTATTCTGTGTTGCATCCTAGCAATTTAAATTTGTCGCACCCGTCTAATTTACTGAATGTGAAATAGCTTCCACAGTGCATGTTGTCCGTGTATCTTAATTCCCCCAATGTTAGGGCAGCTCAAAGGTTGTAATTAGCAACCGATTTTGAACAGCAAAATGCTTTTTTGAAGGCAAATAAAAAAATTATTGAAGGTTAATAATTTTCTGGCATCAACACAAGCAGACATTCTGTGCGGGATGCAATCAAATTCTGTTTTTTTTTCTTCACATAACATTTATTTGACACGGCACAAATACAATTTAATGTTTAACGGCGCCAATTATATCTGATGACTTAAAAACTAAAGCAAATTTTTTATCCTCGCTGCCGACTACGAGCTGAAATTAAGTCTAACTTAAAACTAGCATGGGATTTCCAATCAGTGTTTTGTTGTTCAATGGTCGTCTGATAATCGTCGAATGGCATGTATGGATTCGTTCTGCTGAGCCACGATGTCGTGAGTTGGGACAGAGGCTCGTAGTCCTTGGGTCCTGGTTCTGTTGTGCGGGGTCTGGTTGCTGGTTTTGTGCTTAAGGTTCAAACGTGTTCTTGTCGTTTTGTTGGGTGTAGACGGAGGGGAATCAAATTCTGTTGTAGTTGTCTAATTTTTACTTTATTTAGTAAACTCCCCACTGTAGGGGCAGCGCAAAAGCTGCGATAAGCATAACCGACATTGAAAATTAAACTGCCCTGTTAGAACGCTTTCACAAAAGCAGTTAGTTCGACTATGCAGAGCTAATATGAAGACGATTCAATCAATCAGCGTAAACAGAATTTCGTCGTCTCCCAGCTGCCAAGTTGCAACATGATGCAACACGCAACAGCGAGCAAACGAAATCGCTTGATGTTACAAACCGCAATAAGATACGGGTTAAAACCGTTGCGTGTGTGAGAGCACCATCGGTGTTTATTCGCTGGATACACTATCTACTGTCTACTGAACGCAATAATCTGCTTACATGCGACATGGGGACGGGAACATTTCCTTCAACCAAGCTGCTCAACACGACACAAAACATGTTATTTTGTTGCTTCAATGAGAGTGCTATCGGTCCGGCTCGACAAGAAATCATTTTTGTGCATCCGTGCTACGAAACTGAGGAAAAACTTTAGAAACTGAAAAAAGAGGTGGAGCTTATCAAATGATCGCTCTAAACCAGAATGAAGTCACACATATTTTTCGAGTTATATCATTCCACCACGTACGTAAAATAATTCATTCCTATTTTCATCCCTATATAAGAGCCTGTTTTAGTCGAAGCCGCTCATAGTAGTTCTGAACAGCGACGACAGCAGTCCTCCCTTAGCAGCAGCGGGAGCGAGCAGTGGGTACCATCGATAGCGGATAGCGGCCACAACTGTGGCATGGCTGCGAATAAGCGTAGCAGTTTCAGCGGATCTCACCATCGATAGCATCAGGGCCAGCAGATGCAGGTACAGCGGATACCAATGGCGGCCACAACTGTGGCATGGCTACGGATAGCGTTGCAGTTGCTCAGCAGTTGGGCCAGCGTATAGCGGCCACAACTGTGGCGTGGCTATGCATAGCGTAGCTGTTGCAGCGGGTATATCAGCATCGATAGTAGCAGGGTCAGCTGATGCAACGACACTCCCTTCACTAAAATGCTGTTTCAGTGTGGTAGCGGGAAGCATCAGCAGCAGGCTTGCATGAAGTGAATACATCAGCCAGCAACTTTCTCTAAGGCCTCTGCCATAGTAGACGCGAAAAGCGGCGCGAACCGATTCACTCGGCCGTAGGTTGATGTACAGCTCTACTGATGGCTGTACATTAACCTACAGCTGAGTGAATCGGTACGCGTCGCTTTTCGCGTCTATTATGGCAGAGGCCTAATGGGAAAGTTGTATCAGTTTGTTCAGAAGAATATTATTGTCGGTAATATTACAGAGATGCGATTGCGTAAATCCGATTTTGAATTGAACAATTGTTCTTTTAGAACAAATAACACACTTATTTGAAGAGTTAATAGCTTTTGGTACCAACAGCAGTATAGTGACAACCTCAGCGGTGGATGCAGATGCAGCCGGTACTTCCCTGAGGCCGATGTAAAGGTAAATGGGAGCAGCACGGCGAAACAGTTCGGGTTATGCTTAGACGCGCGTTATTTTTCGTTGTTGATATTCCCCACATGAAACGACGCGCTCTCGTATGATAGCGGTGGTATTAGCGGTAGATGCATTTGCCAACACTTCCTCCAGTAAAGCCGTGTCTAGTTTTCAATGTGAAAACACCTTTCTCATTGTGTTGACCGTGCGCCTTAGTCCTCACTATCAAGGTAACACAGAGATGTAAGATAAACACTACATCCTATGATAAATTGAACAATTGTCCTTATAAAGACAACAAATGAATTAATGAAGATTTAATTTTGAATTAGAATACTTCTCTCGGGAAGTTCGGCTACATAGGGATGTAAAATGAAAATCCAAAACTGAAAAAAGTGAGAAAAATTTCAAATGCTAATAAATCGGTTAGTTTTCGATGGATTTCCTTCGTTTTTGCAGCAATCGATTAGAAAATCTTCTAAGATTCCTACCAAATGCATGAAATTGCAATTTTATCATTCGAACTATTGTTTTATTGAAAACTCTTAAGCCTTGTCAAAACACAAAATTCGACCTCTGATTGGTCGTTATACCGCGCTTTCCCAAGCACGGTCAGCAGAGTTATGGACCTAGTAAATTGGGAATGCATCATTTGGCCTATATAAGAGCTTCATCAGATAATAAACAAACATTTCATCGGATATTAAATTGAACAACTGAAATTTGAAGAACACAAATGATTATTTGAAGAGTTAATATTTTCTCGTTTTGCGCTATAATCCAAAGTTAATTATCTTCATCTACATGCATACTCTGACTATTATTACATGTTTGCGTCGCTTAGTGTTTGGCTACGGTCATGCAGAACGCAAATAACGGCGCGATGCGATTCGGCAAGACGAAATCTGTTGAAATGTATAGCTCTACTTCGCCTTAAAAAGAGCTGTACATTTCACCACGGTAAAGCGAATCACATCGCGCCGGCATTCGCGTTCTGCATAACCGTAGCCTTTGTTCCGTTCCCGTTTAATGATGTCGTATTAAATGTGCATATTACAATTCGGCAGCACTTCAACTTCTCATTTGCACAAAATTTAAAAATATTCAATGAACTTCATTCAAAATATCAGACAGAAAAAAAAACAATACTGCCAATGAACGGTCAACGTTTATTTACTAGAAAAAATGACTGACACGCAAGCAGCCAGGTTAACTTTCTTGTAAAAGTATTCTACTTCAACCTTGCGGTCGTGGCTTTGCATACAACCTTCTTGTGATTTTTTTGAAGTAGAATACTTCTCTCAGGAAGTTCGGCTACATAGGGATGTGAAATGAAAATCTAAAACCGAAAAAAGTGAAAAATATGTCCAATTACAAATGCTAATAAATCGGTTAGTATTCGATGGATTTCCTTCGTTCTTGCAGCAATAGATTCGAAAATCTTCTAAGATTCTTCCCAAATGCAGATAATTTTAATTTTATTTTTCAAACTATTGTACTATTGAAAATAGTCAAGCCCTGTCAAAACGAAAACTTCGGCCTCTGATTGGTCGTTATATGATTGCTTCCCAAGCACGGTCGGCAGAATCATAGACCTTGCCATTTGAAATGTGTTATTTGGCCTATATAAAAGCCTGTTTCATCCGAAGCCGCTCATTATAATTCTAGATTGCAACAACAGCAGTCCCTTAGAAGTAGCAGTAGCAGTGCAGCGGATAACGGCCAAAGCTGTGGTATGGCAACGGACGTCTCAGCATCGATAGCAGGACCAGGTGATGCAGGGCAGCGGATACCAATGGCAACGGAAGCGTCCACTACTGTGGCAACGGGGATAGCGCAGCGGTTGACGTTGGTCTCAACATCTATATGGGCAGGGCCAGCTGATACAGTGTGGCATTTTAGTGTAATGCTGTCTCTGAACGATAACAGGCGCACTAGCAAATGCATCCAATGAAAAGAACGTTCTGGTAAGCTTTTCAGTGTTTATTTTCCCTCAGGGAATACTTTATTCGCACTGCCAGTGATATCGCAAAGATGTGATCGGCATCTTATCAGACATTGAATTAAACAACAAATTGTCCTTTTCAGGATGAAATAAAAACCTAATTGAAGAGTTAATATTTTCTCTTAAATCAATTTACACCTTCAGGAAATTTGGAACAGATATATATTTGGCTTCACCTCCGTGTCTCAGAACGTACTAAATTATCTTTTCCTTCAGTTATGAGCACAACATCCGAAAAGCTTTCATTATCAGCATAAAAATTAATTTTTCGCATAATCAAAATTCAAAAATTATCAAGTCCAAACCATGACAAGCAATTATATGATTGAGAATCGTCAATCCTTGTTGAAGCGCGAAATTCGACTGATTTGATTAGTCGTTAATATGATTGCTTCCCAAGCACAGTCGACAGAATCATAGACCTTGCCATTTTAAATTTGCTATCTGTCTGTATAAGAGTAAGGATGGGAATTATCGACTGGAATGGCTATCAATAGTTATCGATGATTTCCTACTACTGTCGATAGGTTTTTCATCCCTATATAAGAGCCTGTTTCAGTCGAAGCCGCTCATAATAGTTCTAGACAGCGACAACAGCAGTCTTCCCTTAGCAGCAGCAGTAGCAGTGCAGTGGATACCAGGCGGATAGCGGCCACAGCTGTGGCATAGCAATGTATAGTGCACTAGTTGCAGCGGATCTCCTGATGCAGGGACAGCGGATACCAATAGAAGCGTATAGCGGCTAAAACATTGGCATGGCTACGGATAGCGTAGCGGTTACAGCGGGTTTAGCGTCGATAGCAGCTGATGCAGTGAGGCACTTTAGTGAAATGCAGTCTCTGTGCGATAGCGGGCACTAGTGAATGCATTCAATTAAAAATGTTGATTCATTTTGACAACACATAAACCGTCTAGTTTTGAGTGTTAAATCAGCTTTTCACTGTTTATTTTATCACAAGGAATACTTTATTCGCACTGTCAGTGATAACGCCAAGATGTGATCGTTATCTTATCTGGTATTGAATTGAACAACAAATTAAAAAATGACTGACACGCAAGCAGCCGGGTTTTCTTTCTTGTAAAAGTATTCTACTTCGTCCTTGCGGTCGTGGCTTTGCACACAACCCTCCTGTGATTTTTTTCTTTAAATATAAGTGCAACTTTGTTTCGGATAAAATATCACAAGACTGTTTCGATTTTATCACGGTCTAGAAACATCTTCCCGCGAATCCAATGAAACTGTGGACGTGGTTAAATGATAGAAAAAAAACAATATTTTTTGTTACATTTCAATACTATTCAACAAAAGATACTAATTTCCATCATTTCCTTGAATCCACAGTCTTGCCAGATTGACCGGAAAGAATTTATTTGACCGTGAGCAAAACGAAACAGCACTGTACCTATAAACTATTTTAAGTAGTGCCCATCGGTAGCTACAGCCTGGAACAATCTTTCTGACAAACCTCAGATGCTATTTTTCGATGTCTTTATATGAGCCAATCTTCAGAACAGCCAAACAATGTGCCATCGGACCGAACAAGTAATTATCGATTTGAGAGTTTGTGTCTAAGTTTGAACGATTTCGACAATATAAGGCCGAGCGTTGTCGTGCAGTAATATCACTTTTTCGTGTTTCTGCTCGTATAGTGGCCGTTTTTTATGCAATGCCTAATCACAATAATTGAAGTCGATATCGTTACCCAGGTATCGCGTTAAGTTTTATTCGGTTTCAGCAAGTCATAATAAATAACACCAAGCTAGTCTCACCAAATACACAGCTTACCCTTTACAGCGTATATATTCAGCTGAGCCGACGAAGTAGAAGCATGGCCAAGCAGTCCCCATGACGTTTTTTTCTCTTGGTTGCTGTAATGAATCCATTTCCATCCCCTGTCACGATGCGATAAAGAAAACCCTTCCTTTTTACCGCTGCAGCATTTGTTCACAGGCGAGAAATCGACGCTCAACGACCCTTGGCTTCAAATCATAAGACACCTCTGTTCTTTGTTCTTGAATCATTCCCAAAGCTAGCAGTCGCTTGGAAATGACTTAACGGGTAACTCCCGATACCGAAGTAAGCTGCTTTTGCATTTGCCATGGACCTTCATTGAACAATTTCTCCAACTCAGCATCTTTGAAAATTGTCTTCCTTCACGTGGACAGACTCAACATCGTAAATACCGGAATCAATCACGGCACGTTGTTCCACTCAGAGCAACATTTCCTCAATTTTTTTAACTCTCGATGCGCTTCAACCCCCAATTTCCTTCGATTAGGTTAAAAAAGCAACATTTTCCGCGAAATGCAATTATTTAGTATAGAATCAGACATTTTTACCCAACTACTCTTGCGCCTTCTATCGACAAACAACGAGAACCTAGTTGCGTACCTAATACATACTACATAATAATAACAGCTAAAACTAAAATTAAAGCCATGTAAGATTTTCTCTCTTTCAGTTTTATTTCGATTTAATCGGAAATTCACTGTTTCAAGTTCAATATAGATTTGTATTCATTTTTTTTTCGAACTAAATTTCTATTTTTAACAACGGCTTTTACCCTTTAACATTCAAGTTCATTAAGCAGACAATGTATGCAGCAGGGGAAGCGAAAAATAAGCGAACTGGAAATATGACACAGTTTTTGGAAAAAATATACCGCATCCCGATGGGACTTGAACCCGCAATCTCCCTGTCTCCAGCATGGTGTTTTGACCAATTGAACTACGGGGGACGGTGGTACTGTTCCACAGTTTATATGCGTATCACATTCCACTGCCGACTTATTCTATTGCTCATCTCTAACTACACACACTGCTGTGCAAGCGTTATTTATACGAGTGAAAGGAATGTCTCATCACACACAGAAGAGTCAGCTGATGCTGATAACTCTTATAGACCTGTGTGGTCGAGACCAAAGTCAGTCTGAGTCGTGCGACACAACAACGGAAGGTGCTCCGTAGGGCTAAATTTCCCCGTCTCCCGTAGTTTAATTGATCAAAACACTATGCCGGAGACAGGCAGATTGCGAGTTCAAGTCCCGTCGGGATGCGGTATATTTTTCCAAAATCTTTATCATATCAGTTCGCTTATTTTTCGCTTCCTCTGCTGCATACATTGTCTGCTTAATGAACTTGAATGTTAACGGGTAAGAGCCGTTGTTAAAAATAAAAAATTTAGTTCGAAAAAATTTAGCCCTACGGAGCACCTTACTTATCCATTAATGAGGAAACAAAAGACCGAAAACCCCGAAAAATGTTTAAGAACTGGTGTAGCATTCAGTAAAATACGAAAAAAAGGTTTAGTGTGTAACTAAAGTATACCAACAGCCTTGGTGCTACGTTCCGAATCGGAACTCAGCCTTCTGCTATACACAGACTTCGCAGCAGACTGTTTAATGTACAAAAAATAGTGTTACGATCTTACTGACACTAACAGTCTCACCCAAGCCGAGACTCGAGCCTTGTTAGACTTGTTAGGTCAGCATCGTACCTCGAACACATACACACACATAAAACATACACGCATACATACACACTTACACGCATACATATACACGTACACACATACATACACACGTACACGCATACATACACACATACACATACACAGGTACATACCACATAGCGAAAGATTTTGACAAAACGACGCGTTTTTTTTTTACACGATTTGTTCAAAATTACGCGATTTTTTTACGCGGACGCATCAATCCAGTGTACTCGCATAATGTGATTCAATTGTGACTACACAATTGAGACATCGTTTTATCTCAGTTTTTTTATGGAGTTGCTCAGATTTCTTAGTTATTACTTATAAACAAAATAACTGGGATATTGATTCAACATTTGCTATTAGTGTAGTTAGATTTATCTTTCATAATCATTTGTCGTTATTGTATGCCGCTTTTTGTTTTCAAATTCATTGTGTTTCTTTAAAAGTGAAATATGTTGCCGGACATCTAATATGCTAGAAATCAAAGATCATAACCACTTTCCCAAAAATGTATTTTTTTTGGAAGAAGCTCTTCTTTTCGGTGAGTAATAAAAGGGGTACAATGCAAAAATATGAAAATCGTTCAAAAAGTCATCAAAACGAGGCAGAACAAATAGTAGAAGGGTGGTATACAAGACACGACCGCACAGCAGACGTGGGACCACGTAAATTATTGTTCATCATATTCTTTAGTTATATAATTACCCAAGTAACAAAACTGGTTTTATGAAAGCACTGTTTTGGCTGTATTAAGCGCTATAAAACATTGATAAAACCAAAATTTTGCGGAAAAACCAATATATTGCGGATATCGTCAAACTGCAACTGTGATTAGAAGCCGCTGCAGATGCGCAGTAGTGTAATGTTCACCACCATTCGATGGATCTGTGCATAACTAGCGGTATATACGAAACTAATCCGATTTCAAACAGAAAATTTTAGCCTTTTCTGCTTACAATGCTGAATTCGTTTTAGAAAACTTACAACACTTCATTTAAAAAGATGTACGTCTTAAAAAGATGGTAAAAGTTTGACATCACATCAGAATAACTGCAAACTCATGTCTGCCACCAGTTAACGTCAGCATGGAAAGAATTTCCCCCCAGTCGCACATCGGCAATACGCAACACGCAACAGTTGCATTCCTGGTAACACGATTTCAACACAAAATGAGACTGGAAACTGGAACAAATAGATATGTCGATTTTTATACCACAAGTTATGGGCAATCAACATCTTTCGATCAATGTATTGGCGTTTCAAATTCATTCAGTTTTAGTAACATAGTATGCATTTTAATGCCATCTTAAATTTTCTTTACATTTTCCATAGAATGCCAGCCTACTAAAGCCGGTAGTTTCACGACAAAAAATAGGAAGGTCTGTGCTCAAGTGTACTAACGTAGGTTTGGTGTAGGGTAACAAATGAGTCTCATATAAAATTTTCTGCATTGAAGGTGATGAGACAATTGTATGAAAAATGTACGTTGATATTCGACCTTGACATTTTTCCATAATGTTCACCACGTAGTAAGAAAATGGTGATAAAAATAATCTTATCACATTCAACTTCAACCATAAAACAGTACATTGGCTGTAATATTCCGTACAATTTTACGAGCACAGCGTTTCATGCTCATTTTAGCTTCTAAAGAATGTACCCAGTGAAGTGGAAAAAGATGCTATACTACGTCAAAAACATCTCCACCTAAGTGTAAACTGAAAATAAGAAGAAAGTTGGAAAAGTGGGAGACACCTGTGACTACTATATGTAACCTTACACAAAAACCAAAAAAGGCCATCTCGAAAATTTTACCACTACATTATTTTTGAAGTATGAATAAAAAAAAGGCGTAAATAATCTTTTAACTATTATTCTGGAAATACTTTTTCTGCTCAAGTCTTTAAACAATATATTTCTTCGGAAATGCTCAGAATATTCCACAACGATATACTGCCCATAATCGCATAATTTTAACATTTGCAAAATTAGTTGTTCGAGCAAATGACACTTTTATATTTTGACCTTAAATGCTTTGTTCCCAATATATTCTTGCAAATAGACAGTTTCACCAAACTTAGTATCATGAAGAAAGCACTACTTTAAACTACGTATACATTGAACATTGAAATTTTTGCAATAATACTTTTATGCCGTCTCTTTCAAGCTACTTTTGGAATATATCACAGTGGAAATGAAATTTTCATTGTATTCAACGAGCATATTTAAGCTGAACATCAGAAACGGATCACCGTTAGTTGGTTACCGGATCAGAATAACTTCCGAGTTTCAAAGGATGCAAATGTGGATTTGGATGGAATCTTTTTTGACAAAAAGTAGGAGGGTGGTATCCAAGACACGACCGCAAAGTTGACGTAGGACTACAATAGTTTTATATTTTTTTTTGAGGCTCTGATTGATTTGAGCCCGTTTTACTTTTGGCACGGTTAGATTGCGACACACATAACCAAAAAGGAGCTATTATGTTCAATCATATTTTTAGGTTTTTTTTTATTTTTTTTTAACCAATTAAGGCTCAAAAAAAAGGTATTTTGGTTCGTTTTGTTGCTGATGCGGATGACCGGAATCGGAGAATTGTTTACAAAAACTTAAAGTTTGATATGTCGCAAGCAATGTTCCGCTACCGTCTTCAATCTAGCCTGTGTCTCTGGAAGGGAACCCCACGGTTCCCCCCAATGAATCTGCAACAACGGAAAATTTCGAGACGTCCCGTACTGTCCCTAAAACCCGAATAATCATATTGAATGATATTACTGCTACTATACGAAACAAGAAGAAGAAAAAGAAGACAACTGCCGTTTAGGCAATTCGATTGTGTTCCAGCGGTCGCAACACGATAGGTACTTATGCGTTAACCCAACACGCCCCACTGTGCGTCGATAGCGACAATGAAATCTTCACTTGACTTGGCTGCACACAAATGAATATCGAGTTCTACTGCACAGATAGACGACTAATGACCAGCGCTTTATTAATACATTGCTCGGTGCAGTACTGTAGTCTGTGCCAGCATGTTTTCTTTCGAGACATCAGTTTTGATAACATTCTAACAGCAGAACGTGAAACTGTCTGATAGCGGAGGTGGTTACAAACTTTCCGAAAAAGCTTCACCTTCAAGACATCAAAATAATCTAGGCTCATAGAAGCAAACGTTAGTTGACCTATTGGGACGGGGAGGTTCTGTCAATTTTTTTTTTGCCACTTCTATACAGGATATCACAGCAGGCAGTTGGTGTCTACTCATGAAGTCTGTGCCTGGCGTGCTCGCATGTGATTGGTATACTGTTCGTGAAAATTCGACCTTGAAACTTTTATGAAATTTTCACTGTTTAACAATGAAATGATAATGATAACTGAAGAATCACAAAATTGTCCGTCATTTTATCAATCCAACGACATATTGATTATTGTGATCCATCATGTGGTTCCATCAGTATAACCGTTTGAAATCTTTCATTCCGACGTTACACCTTGGTTTTAGTTTCCGCAGAATGTATCTCAATATAGTGCGGTTAGACGTAGCTCTACGTCAAAAAAGTTGAAAAAGTTAAGTAGTGTGACAATTATGTGGTTATTTACGCTATGTGACAAAACAACTTAGTATTTTTCACGACTTTTTTCAAACAAACATAAGCATGTTTTTCCAGATGTAAAAAGTACATACTATTTTAAGCATTTCCCAATAAAAAACACGAAATCTATAAAATGTCGAATGTTACAATTATGCGATTATGGGCAGTATACTACTTTCGATAATGTTCGATAGTAAAAAAAAACAGAAAAAATCATTCAGGGTGTTGTGAAAAATAAAAACTAATAATTTTCGAAATTTCATTTTCCTTCGAAGGTCGATATACCATTTGAACTAATTATGTCAATTAGATGGTTATGATTCCATTCATCTTCAGGTACATTGTCAAGTTGGTTATGATTTGCCAAATTGAAAGTTACATAAATTTCAGTTGCAAAAAAATAAAGATTGACATTCAAAGTCATTCTATATCGCAAAACTTTTTCTCAGAAATTTCTTCTCTGTTCAAATGAAAATGAAAGGGATTGAACTGGAATATTCGCTTCTCTACAATATCCTGAGAATAATGAACCAGATAGAGTAATCGCTCCATTATTCATCTCAACAGCGTGGTGCACCTATATCCATCTTATTACTCTCATTTGTCCAATTACCGTCAAACTTCTACAAATTTTTGAAAGTAAACCTATTTGCTTCTCGATTTTCTCTTGTGGCTGAAAGTTTAACGTTGAAAATATGATAAAATTTGACGATAAATTGATAAAAAAAGGGTGATGAGATGAATATAGGTACTGAGATAAATATAGGAGCGGTTACCCTATGATATAGAATATCGGACCGTTTCGGCAGCGGTTTTTTTTTTTCAACGGCTTTTCCATAGCCATCAAATGTAAAACTTCCCAAAATGTGCTCCGCGAAGCTTTTGCAAGTGTTACGCGGTGTTTTCGGTAAAAACAGAAACGAACGTCAAAAACAATTTTTTGTCAGTTTTCCAAATCTGCTCACCAGAAAACTTTTACAAATCGAACTAATTGGTGGAAAACCGCATTTCGAATCAATTTAGAAAACTTTTTAAATTAACGCATGATTATAAAATGCAGGTGCTCCGCCAAATATTTTGACTTAAAAAGTGCTCCGCCGAGCAAAAGATCTGGGAAACCTTGTTCCAGAGCTTTCTGACTAAGAAAAAAGTTAAAAGAGTCGACCTATGATAACAATCGCACTACACCGAAATGCGGGTCCATTCAGAGGGTTGCCTACTCTTCACCCCCTAATCATTTCATGCCAGCTTTTAATTAGTGTAGCCGTTTTACTGCTGGAACTGTGCCCGGTCATTAATTCACTGCAACATTATTTCGAGCGAAAAAGGTGCCTTATCATAAAAACAGTAACAGCACCCAATTAAACCGTTTTGCACTTGATATCACTACCGGCAGCTAATGCCACCCAAAATGCAATGCGCGGCGAGAAACAAACAACAATAGGCATTTAACAGTGATTCAACGCTACATGAGCAATGCAAGTGCTTCGCAGCGCCTTACACAAAAGGTGCCTAGTGCAACTCTAGAAACAAAACAACAACAAAAAAGAACATGAATGCACATGAATGCACATGCGGTCATGGTCACTTTTTTGTATCTCACTGGAACTATTTTTTCCTTTTCTAGCCAAGGTCACATCAGCGTGTACCTGAGTAATTGACATACATTGTTTATCAAACTGGTAGTTGGGCAAAAGACAATCTGCTGAAAGCATGGGGGAAAATTCTCAGCAAGCTCAACCAAACCATTTCAATGAAAAAGGAATTGAAAATGCCAACTGGTATGTTAATATGTGAGCAAGAACACGTTGATGTAGACTTGCCTACTGAATACCGAGGCATGAATGTCAACGCAAGTTGCTAAGGAGTTTTTTGATGGCTCAATAACGCACACATTATTTTTCATGTTTTTTAATTTTCAACCATACATTGTTCAATTTTTTTTAGAAAAAAAATCATGGATTTTAGATTTTAACACATGTCTTGCTGTTAAGTATGTTTTAAATATAAATTTGGCTGAAACCACTTCCAAACAGATATAATCTTTGATACGAACAGATAAAGGAATTGTACGCGGGTTGTAATTCTACAACCTCTATATTGTATTAAAATCTTACCTCATACATTTGAATCGTCATTTTGGCGGATCGCGAAAACTTATTCTCATCAGGGTCGGGTTTCTTCAGCACCATCCGTTCTCTGGCACGGTCGTTTCCACTGATACTCCACTCTTCGATATCACTTGATAATCCCGAACTGTCCTCTCCACTATTGTACTCCGGATCGTCCCGTTGAGAAAGCTTTCGATACTCGACGGTCACACTGCTGCTCATTTTTCGCGCACACTTTCCACTCAATAAAAAGTGCCACCAGAGCTAAACTGGTGCTTCATCTAGCTGAGCTCATATTTCGGCATGTTTTTATGTCTGTTCGCCATTTGAACCGAAAACGATACACACCTGACAAACAGTAAGTACACACGAACGTGGATTAGCTTACAGCTCAATCAGTTGAAGAGAAGTGAACATAGAAACCCAGCTCGGATGCTGGCCAAGTACAACGCTCCAAGTCGGTGACCTGAAACAATACCGTCCGGCAGCGTCAATGACCCTTCAGTATCGTCATGGGTATCATCCTAACGTGTGTGTTATGCTGATATGCCTATGCTTGTGCAACGTAAAGCACAGCGGAGCTGTACATTAAAACGGAAAGCATTAATACAATTATGGTTCCGAGCGTGCAAATAGGTCATACCAGAATTGCGCCAGAAAACTCCCGGGCGGAAGCATTAAAACTTGACCCACGTTGCAACTTGCAACCCCGAAGAGATGCCGAAATTTAATTTTTATCACAGTAGGGTAACCTTTCAATGTATGTCACATATTCTGCCAAAAGAGGGTTTTCACGCGAATTCATCTGTCAGATTAGTGGCAGTAAATAAAACATACATCGCACAGTCCAGGGAACGAATCTAGGGGAAATCTGAATCTAGAGCCCGAAAGCAATATCCAAGAGAAAAAATGTTTCTCCCAGTTTTTTACTCATTATTTGTAAATATAAACAAAGATTGTTTTACAATGTTGTAGTTTTGTTAATTTGAGGTAACTTTACAAAAAAAAAGGTTTTTTCAATCAGGTGTGCAAATTAAAAATCACCGGTTTTCATGATTCGACGATTTATTGTGCAAAATTAGTTACATTCTTATTTATGAAAATATTGTCCATCGCTAGACACAACAGTTTCTTATCTTTTTAACAGTAAAAGAACTGCTCGGTTCAGACGCATCCAAACTCAAAATAGGTGGTATTAGGATAAACCAATGCCAGGAGAATTTTATTTTCTTCTCTTGTACTGTGGCCGTTTTCATTCAATGCTTGGCTCGAGTGCAACATTTGTTTTCAGTAGAGAGTTCATGTGGTGCTTTCAATTCCAATTCTGCCTCTACGGTCTTTTCATAGCTTCAGAACACTTCTTGCGAAATTACCATTTTTGTAAGGTAAAAACCATTTGCGACAAATTCAGGATCGGTTCTGTCATTCGAAGTGCCTCGGCTGCAGATTTCTTTAAATTAAAAACGACAATCAAAGTTATGCTCAAAAGCCGCTTATTTATGTTGAATTTAGACTTTTTCATACAACAATCAAAAAAAAAAGCCAGACGAAAACTGACATAAGCTTACAAGAAGACGTTTTTCATGTAACATCATTTACCGACTGTCGATACTGGGGCTTTTGATTAAACTATTTACTAAATTTGTTTCACTAAATCAAAATTGAAAAAAAAAGCCATTTGCGCTCTAACTTTTTTATTTAAATGTCCACATCAAAACTGTCTCCAGACATCTTCCAGAGCTTTTATAACAAATATTTTACAGTGCTCAAATCGTAAATATCTCAATCCCATTCAAGGTTTTTAATGTTTTTCATCTAAAAATACACCCTTTCCATTTTTTTGTCGTTTTTTCTTTTGGAGCAAAAATAGAAAATTTCTCTGGCGTCATTTTTAAGGACACATTAGACTCCACATATGGGATTTTTTTAATGTTATTTTTTTGTATTTAAGTAAATTTAATTTGAAATTTCATGATTTTCGTATTCAATAGTACACATATTTGATTCCACTTTTTCTCTCAAAAATGTAATTACTAAATGTTTGTTTGATTCAAAAACACCAAAAATCGATCAAGTGTTTAAAAAGTTATGAATTTTAAAAAATAAATATATCGAAAAAAAGTCTTCTCTTCTGGTCACTTTATTTTGAAGTTGGTCGCCAGAAGTGCTCAGATTGGGCTCAAAATTGCAGGGATTGATCTTCATCCAAAAATAATCGAACACGTATGTTTTTGTTTGATCATTGTGACGAGTTCTGAAATAAAGTAACCAAAAATAACGGCTAATTTTGATTTTTTTTAAATTCATAACTTTTGAACCACTCAATAGAATTTTGATGTTACTAAATCAAATGAAAGATTATTTATCTAGTTTTGAGAAAAAACAACTTTTGAAATATCATAAAAACAGATGATCTTTGGAAGACAACAATGGTCAACACAGGCTTCGCCCTAGAGCTCAAACTGGAAAAAATTAAAGATTATAGCTAACTAACCATTCCTGTGATTTTTTTTTTGCCCCTAGCCATTTCAGTTACGCGACATAAGCACCCACCAACTCTAACGCGAACGTTAACCATGCGCCTTCTTTCACTGTTGTACCGGTGGAGTTGATTATATGACAGCCTTCTTGAAACGAGCTTAGGGGGAAACTTGGATCTAGAGCTCGATAGTAACATTTCAGAAAAAAAAATTCTTTTACAAAGTTGTTACATATGATAGAGCGCACATTTACCCAAACTTTCGATGAAATCCACAATCTAACTTTCTTATCTTTGCAGATAGAGTTAGACGATGTTCTACAATGATGTAGCCACATCAATTTTGCGTAACTTGAGAACAAAGTTCTTTATTATCTTTCAAATCTAGAAAATCTATAACGAGCGTCTTAGCAGAGCGATTGAGATCAATAAAAGAAATAGTTATCGGTTTCCGTTATACTCTACTAAATTTTTTGGAAATAAATATTGAAATTCAGTCCGCAAATATATATTTCGACTGTGACGTACAGTCTTCCTCAGTGCTTATGTGGACTGGTAAAGAGCAAAGCGTAAATCCTGTTTTTTTTTTATTTGTAGTAGGTAAAAATGAAAATTTAGCACCCTTAATTGAAGTTAGGTAGGGAATTATGCGGTCGATTGTTTACCGTACCATGTCTGGGGTTTTTGGGAAGCAGATTGAATAGCCATGAGGGGTGATTACCTGCGTCTTTATTGAGAAGCGTGCATGAGTGTTGTTTATAAATTTCTAAACTTTCAGCTACGTCTAATTTCCATAAATTATTAACGGGGCGGAGGAGGTGAATGTTATCCGAAGTTAGTGGATGTTCCTTGTTTAAAATATGTTCAGCCACTTTTGATTTGAAAAGGTGTGGTGGGGCATTTTTTGAAACTTTACTTGCTTTTGTCACTTCTGCGAAATGTTCTTTGAAACGTATCCCTAGGTTACGTTTAGTTTGTCCAATGTAAACCATGTCACAGTGACTGCATGCAATTTTATCTTTATTTCTTTATTATCTTTCGAATTAATCGGAATAGAGCTATTTAACTACTTCACAACAAGAAAACTACAGGTGCGGCCTCAAAGCTAAAACTGGAAAAAAACGAGAGATTATAGCTATTTATTCATGTCTGTGAATTTTGATGCCCCTAGTTACGTGACAAAAGCTCCTACCCACTCCAACTCGAACGGTAATCGTGCCTTCCACTGTTGAAACGATGGAGACCTCAAGTACAACGTTGTAGAGAGCGTGCTTGGGGGGAAATTTGGATCTAGAGCTCGATAGTTATATCCTAGAGAAAAACTTGACAGGTGAATAATTTTTCTCTCAATATACCGCTGTGAGAGCGGATTTTCAACCTTTTTGCAAATCAAGACCAAAACATGACACAAATTAAAAGTGTAGGACGACATGAAACTGACAAATACAGCCTCGGGATTCAAAATTTGTATCTGTAATTTATTGAGAGGGCGCGAAGCTCTTTATGGTTCGTAAAGGGGTCGCGGAGCTCTTTGTGCTTAGCAGAAGGGGTCGCGAAGCCAAAAAGGTTAGGAACCACTGCTTCAAGCTCATCGTGTTCGAACGTCTACAAAAAACAGGCTAGTTCTTTAGAGTGTGAACAAAAAACACAATGACGCCATCCGTATCGTAGAAGTAAACAGTGTAGGAGGCTCATGTGTACACCAATGTAAGCCGTGTGCTGATATATTTTCAGCGCCATTTTTTACTAACCGGCACTTCATTCGCAACGAATTAACCTACGCTTACTTCAAGTATCTGTGTTGAATATCGCTTGACAATGCAGAATTCAGATCATTCTTCAAGCCACGTGGAAATGGTTTTATTAAAAATATAAATTTGATACGAAGATACGTTTAAAAGATCGTCTTGAAAAAGACGGTTGGTTCAGCTTTTAATCACTCAAATGTCACTTGGTTAGATAATCACCTGGTAAATCGCTCGTTATAAAAACTCGTTGAGTCAATGCCTTCCTAAAGTATTATGCACCCGAGCGCCCATCTAGTTTGGCAGACTAGCTGGACAGAATGAGTCCCTACACAGTTACGGCCGTTACATTCGTTCGGCATTTATCACCACTAAGCAGCGGTGAACTTAGCACGCCCTGGTCCCTCTAGGTGGACTTGACGATTTTGGCCACTAACCAAATAGGTTAGCCTGTGTAAGAGGGTGTCTTGGTCGCATATGCGAAAGTCATAGTATGGGGTATATGCGGATTGCCTCCTAGAATTCTCAGGTAGTGTTGGAAAAACTTCTCCTATTGCTAGGAGAGGATTACGCCGTAACATTACTGTTACTGCTGGCTTACGCCCGGCCACCGACTTCCTAAGCCGAAACATCAGGAGACGGCGGCTGACTAGACACACCCCATCATTCTAGCCTTCATATGGTCAGCCAAACAATCATCCGAAAGCCCAGCCGACCACGTTTGGGGGACCTGCACTAACGGGGATACTCATGCCCAGCCGAAACTAGTGACATAAGTATCTCTTCAAGCCACGTGGAAATGGTTTTATGAAATAATAACTTGGCTTAGCTAAAATGACCAAGGTTTTTAAGTTTGAAAACTCCTCGAGCTTGAAAGAAAAACAGCGAACCACGAAGATGATTGCTTTTCATGTCTGGTTAACCCAGGGGACTATAAACGTCAACATTTTGCCTACCAATCATAAATTCATCACGGCGTCAATATTTCATTTCAAATATTTACAAAACCTACATTTTTCATTAGAAGTGCACATTGTACTGAAAGAAAACGTTTCGTTCTTGTTTTTCCATATAAAACGATATTTATTCGAGAATAAGTCTACCGACAATTATGGGACGTTAACTCTATTCCATTTGTTTTGGGGCAAACCAACCAAAAAGTGGGTACCAAAAACGCTAGTACCAGAATCAATGAATGGTAGATGGATAATGTATGGAGTTTGACAGCCACACGAGCCCCTTGGGTTAAACTTCCTCAGGGATTCCGACCAAGTGTTCATACAAACTTGCAGTCATCGAGCGCTCCATAACGACGCACAGTGGTCGGAAAAGGCAATTTGACGAACTTAATGCTTTTGTGCTTAAACGGTTTATGGTAGCCAAAGACAAATTTCAAAAGAATTGTTCACAAAAATATAACGGAAATTTTGACAAGAAAATTTTTTTATCATGGCCTACTATCATAAAAATAAAAAAATCTAACTTTTGATACAGCGAAGATACATGGATAGTTTCTTTAGCAAAGTTGTAGAACTTTTCAAAATATGAAACTTTGCGGAAGATATTAAATTTCTACGACATCTATTTATTGAAATACAAAGCATTTTCGCTGTCAACCCCCTCAAATTTAGTTTTACTGGCATAACTTTTTGAATATTGTTTTTTCAAGAACATAATGTTCTAGACAAATATGACCAACATAAAAACACAGGTTTCTTTCGAAGACAGCATGTTGCTACAATCGTTCTATGCTAAATTAGAGCGTTTTTACAATAAATTATTTCCCAGATTCAAATGCACATAGGGGAGAAAGAGGCAAACCGGTGCACATCATCAACTACTTTTTTTAAAGCTTAGATCTTGTACTTTAAGCTAGTTAAACTTTGATACTTGACAATTCATGAATGAACGAGTAGAGTTATGTTGAAAAGTGTTCTCACTAATTTTGATAGTATTGCAAGTTATCTGTTTCATAAATTCACAAATCATCATTCATTAATCAGTGCGTCTTGAACTGTCCTACAGATCAGACGTTTTTTCGGTTTCTTGTGGACTGGTCTTTGACTGCCTATAGCTTCAAAGTTTGTGTTTTGTCAGTGTGTCTTTTAAAGACTACCTGAAAGTTATTTCCCATCAGTCTTTCTCAAGACTACCTACTTTTGAATTTAACATTTGTTTTAACTTTTTTCGTATCACCTGAAATGGCAGGACGAGAAAAGAAACCACGCATCGCTGCGGGGAGGAAAAGAGAGGCATCTCTTTCTGACACTTCGAGTGTCTGTAGTGACAATCCTTTTGATATTTTGCCTGAGCAAGAAGCTGGTGAAATGGAAGTTATGAGTAATGAAACTATACAAAATGTCAATTCTTTAAAAAGGAAAAAGTTCCACCTATTGTGGTAGCTATTTCTTCTGAATTCAATATTTTCAAAAAGGAACTTTCAACGTTTGTTTCTGACGTTAAAGTTACCTATCAAATTGGTCGTAGAGGCGAATGCCGCTTATTAGCCGACTCTATACAGGGTCGTAATCGTCTTATTCAGTATTTAACTGAAAAGATGTATAAATTGTTTACATATGACACGAAGAACGCCAAGCCGTTCAAGGTTGTCTTGAAAGGTCTCACCAACGATCAAACCGTTGATGAGATCAAACTTACTTAAACAGAATTACTTGGCATAGCCCCTATCCAAGTAATTCTAATGAAACAAAAATCACGAGGCGATAACAGTCAGAGTACTGGAATTTCCCTTGTTAATTATTTAATTCATTTTAACCGCAATGAGGTTAACAACTTAAATTTTTTTGAAAAAGCTCATGCTTTGTATAATGTGCGTGTAAAGTGGGAAATTTATAGGAAGTATGGCGGAGGTGAAAAGCATATCACCCAATGCCGTACTTGCCAACGTTATGGCCATGGTTCCAAATTCTGCAATATGGACCAAAAATGTTTTAATTGTGGAGACTCTTCTCACAAAAAGGACACATGTCCTGTGAAAGAGAGTAAAAATTTTCGCTGTGCGAATTGTAATGGCAACCATATGTCAAATTTTTATCAATGCCCAGTCCGTTTAGCAATTGTTAAGGCAAGGCAAGGTAAACAAAATTCAATTTCTCAATTAAAACCAACTTCAAAACAAAATTCTCCAAGCGTACCAGTGACGCATAGTTTACCTACTCCTTTGCATACCCGATTAACTTATGCACAGGTTACAGGTAGTTCGAACATTATACCGCCTAGTGTTGGTAGTTCGAAAATGACCGTTAATATGGGTAAGCAAAACACGCTAGAAAATAATTGTACACCTATTACTCCAGCTAATATTGCTGCCGAGAATATTTTTTTCTAATGTCAACTGCCTGGGGCCTATTACGGCAGGTAAACTTTCTTTTTTGCAACAGGCAATGTTCGATCTTATGAACGCCATGTTGCAGGCAAAATCAATGTTTGAATCCATTCGAATAGGCACAAATTTTACTATTAAAATTGTTTCTAATTTAAAATTTAGCAATGATTTTAAATAAAACAATTAAAATATTAAATTGGAATGCTCGCTCATTGAAGGCCAATGAGAATGAGCTTTTTAATTTTTTAACAGTAAATAATGTGCATATTGCAATTATTACTGAAACATTTTTGAAACCTAACATAAAATTAAAATATGATCCCAATTACGTGGTTCATAGATATGATAGGATTCAGGGTTCCGGCGGTGGAGTTGCAATTGTTATTCATCGCCGAATCAAACATCGTGCTCTTCCTCATCTTGAGACGAAAGTTATTGAAACTTTGGGAATTGAAGTTCAACTGAACTTGGGATTTTATTTATTGCCGCAGCATATTTACCATTTCAATGCACACGCGAGCTCAAAAATTATTTTAAAGGTGATTTACAAAAACTCACCAGAAATCGTTCGAAATTTTTCATAATCGGCGATTTTAACGCTAAACATCGTTCATGGAATAATTCTCAAAGTAATTCCAATGGAAAAATTTTATTCAATGATTGTTCTTCAGGATACTATTCTATTTTGTCTCCGAATAGGCCTACATGCTTTTCTTCTGTAAGAAACCCTTCAACAATTGATTTGGTGCTTACAGATCAAAGTCATGTATGTAGTGATTTGATCACACATGCTGACTTTGATTCTGACCATCTTCCAATAACTTTTTCTTTATCACATGAATCAGTTTTAAACCCTATGAGCTCTGTTTTTAATTATAACAAGGCTAATTGGGAAAGATACAAAACTCATATTGAGAGAAATTTTAATAATGAGCTTGATTTGCAAAACGAAGTGAATATTGATTCCGCTTTGGAAGCATTAAAATGTGCAATTGTTGATGCCAGGGATTATTCTGTTCCAAAGGCTGAAGTGAAATTTGATTCACCAATAATTGACGAAAATCTTCAACTTCTAGTTCGTTTGAAAAATGTCCGCAGACGTCAATATCAACGTTCTCGTGACCCTGTTTTTAAAACTATTTATAAAGATTTACAGAAAGAGATTAAACATAGATTTACTCTTCTGAGAAATCAAAATTTTGAGACTAAAGTTGAAAAATTGAAACCATATTCAAAACCATTTTGGAAGCTGTCGAAGATTCTTAAGAAACCTTCAAAGCCTATTCCAGTTTTAAAAGATGGTGAACGTTTTCTTGTATCCAATGAACAAAAGGCTCAAAGACTTGCTCAGCAGTTTGAGAGTGTTCATAACTCAAATTTGAATTTTGTGAGTCCAATTGAAAATGAAGTCACACGTCAATTTGATTTAATTTTTCCCAGAATTTTTCAATTGCAGAAATAATTGAAACTAACTTGAATGAGATTAAATCAATTATTAAAAATTTCAAAAATATGAAAGCACCTGGTGACGATGGAATCTTTAATATACTAATCAAACATCTCCCTGAGTGCACAATGGAATTTATAGTGAAAATTTTCAATTGCTGCTTCAAAATTGCATATTTTCCCAAATTATGGAAAAATGCAAAAATTACTCCAATTTTAAAACCGGATAAGAACCCAGCTGAAGTTTCAAGTTATCGACCAATCAGTTTGCTTTCTTCAAAAAGTAAACTGTTTGAGAGAATTATTCTTAACAGAATGATGTCACACATCAACGAAAATTCAATTTCAAATTTTCAAATGAACAGTTTGGATTTCGCCATGGGCATTCCACAACTCATCAATAGCTCAGAGTTACTAATATGATACGAGCTAACAAATCTGAAGGTTATTCCACTGGAGCTGCTCTTTTAGACATAGAAAAAGCATTCGACAGTGTTTGGCATAAAGGTTTGATTGCGAAATTGCAAACTTTCAATTTTCCAATTTTCCTAATCCAAATTTTGAAAAATTATCTTACTGATCGAACTCTGCAGGTTGTCTATCAGATTTCAAAATCTGAAAGATTTCCTGTCAGAGCAGGTGTGCCTCAAGGTTCTGTCTTGGGCCCAGTCCTGTATAACATATTCACTTCAGATCTTTCTGATTTGCCTCCAGGATGCACAAAGTCATTGTTCTGCGATGACACAAGCATTTCCGTAAAAGGAAAAAGTCTTCGTGTCATATGCAGTCGATTGCAGAAAAGTTTAGATATTTTTTCTTCCTACTTGCAAAAGTGGAAAATCTCTCCCAATGCTTCTAAAACTCAAATGATAATTTTTCCGCATAAGCCTAGGGCTTCTTTCCTCAAGCCAAACAATAATCATGTTGTCAAGATGAATGGGGTTATTTTAAGTTGGTCCGACAAGGTTAAGTACTTGGGACTAATTTATGATAAAAAACTTATTTTCAAAGAGCACATTGAGAGTATACAAGCCAAGTGCATCAAATATACGAGATGTTTGTATCCTCTCATTAACAGGAATTCTAAACTTCGTTTAAAGAACAAACTTTTGATTTACAAACAAATTTTTAGACCAGCAATGCTTTATGCTGTACCGATCTGGTCAAGTTGCTGTTCAACAAGGAAGAAAACGCTCCAAAGGATTCAGAATAAAATTCTGAAAATGATTTTGAAGCGTCCTCCTTGGTTTGGTACACTCGAATTACATAGACTTACTGGTGTTGAACCATTAGAAGCTATGTCAAATAAAATTATTAACAATTTTCGACAAAAATCGTTGCAATCCTCAATTGCTACGATAAGCTCTTTTTATAGCCAATAAGTTAGCAATTAAGTTAGCTGTTTTTTTTTTTTTTTGAATAGGGGGGATTTGTTAGTAGCTTAAGTATTTATGATAAATATTAGTAAATAATGAGTATGTGTGTGCAATCACAAATGGTGACTTCTCAACACTGTTAGTAATTTGTAATTTTAATTGTTAGGATTTGTTTGCTTTCGCAATTAGGACTTATCATTCATAGGGATTCAAACCTACTTGTCAAGAAAGGAAAGTATACTTACAACTAACTTAAATGCTAACTTATTGGCTATAAAGAGAGCTTATCGTAGCAATTGAGGATTGCAACGATTTTTGTTGAAAATTGTTAATAATTTTATTTGACATAGCTTCTAATGGTTCAACACCAGTAAACGATCACGTTAAAATTTGCAATGAGAGCGCCAGGATGAGTTTTCTGCATTCTGCATATACGAAAACTGTCTGTGCGTACAATGCCAAATGATGAAGATTTTTATAACATACTAAACGAAACGGAAAATCATTCTTGAGAAAGTTTTAGGTCGGCATGCGACAATTTTTTCGGCAATCATAAGACATTAGATTATAAAAAAGGGATGTCTTTGAAGCTTCGTATTCTGGACTCTCATCTTGATCAGTTCAAAGATAATATGGAAGTATATTCTGAAGAACACGGCGAGCGTTTACATCAGAATGGTTAATGTTTTCAAGCGCGTTACAATAAACAGTGCAACGACATTCTAAAACAGCAGCGAACACGAACGTAGAATATAATCGTGCATCCAGAAGAAAAATATTTAAGCTTAGTTGAAATGAATCTATTCTGCTTTTTGTGAAATTATGTTGAAAAACCTAAATTAATCCACCTAGCGGTCAGACCCAGCCTTTCTCATTCAAACTTTTATTTGTAAAAATAAATTTACATGAACGCTTCAATCCAATAAATGTAAATTCACTCTTTAGGTTCTAAAATATTGATGTTGTAATCTATACATATAAACAGTCAAGCCGGTCATCGAGGTGAAAATTTGTATTAAGGGGTTTTTGGTGCCGATAAAGGTTCCTATGATAGTTTGAGACCCCTCCCTCTTCTGGAAAGGAGGGGTCTAATACAAATGAAACATACATTTCTGCACAACTCAAGAAAAACCAAGCAAATGAAACCGAATTTGGCATGTGGATGTTTTAAAGGGTAATAAATATGTCCATAATGGTTCGACGCCCCTCCCTCTTATGGAAGCACATGTGTCTGCACAAATTTCTGCACGTCTCGCGAACTAATCAACTAAATGGAACCATATTTGGCAGGTAAATGTTTTTAGTGATAACAAATGATACACAGCTGCTGAAATTGACCACAGACCCCATTTTGGATTCTAGGTTGGCGACTTCCGGTTCCTGGGAAACAGCGGAAAATGATCGAATAACACCCAATATCGGTGTTTCTTCAATCAGAATGACGCTCAGAGGCCAGAAATTATTTTAAATACCATTTTTAAATCCAAGATGGTGACTTCCGGTTTGTGAAAAACAGCCTAAAATAACCAAATACCATCCAATATGAGTATCTCTGGAACCAGAATGATGCAATGAGCTAACAATTGACCTCAGGCACCATTTTGAATCGCTAAATGGCAACTTATAGGAAACAGTCGAAAATGACCAAATAATACTCAACATGGATATTTTCGTAATCGAGATGATGCATAGAAACCAAACATTGACCCTTGACACCCTTTTGAATTTAAAGGCGACCACTTTTAGTTTCTGGAAAACAACCAAAATAACTAAATACCTCCCAATATGGATATTTCCCGTGTCAGATTGATGCCAGAAAATCTGCTGAACATGACCGAATACCACCCAATATGAATATATTCAGAATATTCAGAAGCCAAAAGTCGAAGATTTTGTCATTTCGATAAAACCATTCATTTCAAACGCTTTTTTATTTGACTTTGATCATATCCTATGGCCGATTCGTCGTGCATTTGCAGACTTTAAACACATCGCAAGGAATCAATGAATTTGAAACGTTCAAATAGTACAAAACCATATTAAAGTATGTTGAGACCACTGCTTAGAATATCAATGTTTATTCATGAGTAGATGAATTGAATTAATCCCAGTGTCAGCAAATTTATTCTCTGACGCAACTCAGTAACCTATGTTCATTGTGACAATGCATGAATATCGTTTCTCATATTCAATGACAGAACAGGGGAATGAATATCAAAGGCCTCGTAATGATATTCAAAGAAGCTTCGGTGATTATCAATCCAAGTAGTGCAAATCTGTTCAGAAGCTGTACACTGCCCAGTACAGTATAAATGGTCGAATAAGCTTAATTTTGATTTTCACTATTTTGAAATGATTTTTATTTTTGACGATCAAAATATCAACACGAGTGTTAAAGTTTATCTTGTCGGTTGTCACCGGTTTTTTGGTATCATGAATATCAACGGTCGCATGGGTAGTATGATTATCAATATAAAAACGGCTGACAGTGAATATTCTCAGCACTGGTTGAGACCACATATATCAATCAAAGCAGGTATAGTTTTAAATAGCCTTTGAATTTCTTTTTTTCCATAACTTTTGTGCCACATATCAAATTGATATGAAGTTTGTTATTTGTATGTTTGAGAAATGACTTGTTCGTATGACACTAGTTATGTTCAAATTAGTCATGTAATCTTTGAAATAATAGACTTTCGTTGTTTTATTAACAATTGAATACATAACGATGGCTTAAGTTCAATTATAATCAAATGAAATGGGAACATATAGGACAGCCGAACTTTGAAACCACGTGTTCAATCATAATTCATCAGCTAACCCTTAACTGGCCCGCTCATCTGATATTAATATTGATCAAATCGGTTGTGTAGTTTCTGAGATAATGAAGTTTCGTAATTTTCACATTTACAGACGAAGTTACAGTCCGATTACAGTAAAATTCAATAGCGTGTTACGAGGCAGCTAGACTTATTAGTTGACACTCATTTTGTAGAAATCGGGTCAGCCATCACTGAGAAAAGTGAGTGAGTTCAAGTAGTCTTCGGAATATGTTCCTTTTCATAGCTGAATTTCACATTTTTAAACATAACAGGAAAAATAATAGTCTGATTGAAAACCAAATCAATAGGATCTTATAGGGCAACTAGACCTTCCATTTGACACTGATTTTATGAAAATCGGTTCAGCCATCTCTGAGAAACATGAGTGAGATTAAGTAGTCTTCAAAACACGTTTCTTGTTATAACTTTTGAACCACAAGTTCAATTATTATAAAATCCAAAATTTAAGGATATTTTGGGTAGCCCGTTCATTTGAAATCAATTTTGTTCAAATCGGTTGTGAAGTTTTTAAGATAATGATGTTTCATGATTTTTACATTTTTAAACATAACCTCTAAACTAAAAATCCGATGACAATAAAATTGAATAGGGTCTTATAGGACAATAAGACCTTTCATTTGCAATTAATTTTATTAAAATCGGTCCAGGCATCTCTGAGAAAAGTGAGTGAGAATAAGAATCTGCACATACACACACATACAGAAAATGCTCAGCTCGTCGAGCTGAGTCGAGTGATATATGCCATTCGGCTCTTTAGAGCACTTTCATATCTTCGGTTTTGCAAGTGATTGCTATACCTTCTAGGAGAAAGGCAAAAACTTATCACCCCGAGGTATTATGCGCAAAACTCGAGTTATTGCATATCTTATCATTACTCTGCTAATATCTTCAGAACTGGCGTGATTATGGACATTCTGAATAATGCAATGTGAAGAGAATTATTCAAGAAATCCAAAAAACAACTATTTTGCCTGGCATTGTTACCAGATATGTTATTTAAACAGTTGAAAAATTTAGTTGCATCTTCCGGCCAATAAGTATATTTTGGTTTCAAATTCGACAATCGCATCGTGTTGCTGAGAAAATTACACTCTAATAACACCTATTACGTAGAGGTTTTATGAAAAAAAAAAAAAAACTCGAGTTACAGCATTCTGGCATCACTGTCGCTCAAAATTGATTTTTTTCGGAATCCCCAACTAATTTTCTTCAAAATTCATGTATCAATTTATTTCTAGACATCATGCTTTTTAAGCTTTTTTTTTCTTCACAAATGCATGCTTTTTAAGCTATCACAGAAGAAAACGAAAAATGGCACTTTTTCCAAAAAAGGAGAAGGTCTCAAGGGAGGTTAACCGATCGGCACCAAAATTGGGATTTTTGCATAATGACTTTAAATCAACCATTCCACAAAATTTGAGCCAAATCTGAGAAGGTCACATACATAAGTGTGCACACTTTAGATGGAATGCCCCATTAGGGTGGGACAAAAAATAAATTTTAGCTCCCATGCACTTTTCGTGTTCCTTATGGGTCCCATAACAACTGTGTAACTTTTCTGATCGATCGGTGAAACGCCTGATTTGCGCCCGATTTTAAAAGTTTCCATACAATTTTATATAGGAAAATTCACTTTTTCATAACTTATTCTCTAGAAATTCCCAGTTAGGTCCTAAAAATATATTGATACATGATATTTGTAGGAAATTTCCGTGGGAAAAACTCTTCTGAAGACCGTAAGGCGCTACGATGCTTGTAGAAACATCTATTAACCCCAAACTAATTGAATGTCTGACGGACGGCTCACAATTGAAATTTTCCAGCAACACTGCTACAGCATGCTGCTATTGCAGACTTGCTTAAGTATGAGAAATAATTTCGCGTGGAGTTAATTTTCAAAGTGTGATTTTTGTTAATAGTATCTTCGGGGAAGCCTCCAAGATAAATTTAACCGATATCATTTCTCGTCGCATGGTTGAATTTGCAGTTACTGTCTCGGCTTTCTATGTCGTCGATATGCGACTCCATCAGCAGCATTCTTGGACTCAGAAGTAAACGCCTTTTATAGTTATCTTCGATAATCTTCTTTTCTTATTGGTTTCAGTTTTTCTTTCAGTAAAATCGTTCTTGTTTAGAAAAAATGCATTCTAAACAAATTTCTCGAAGGGAGGTATAAAAACGTGACGTAATTAAGGGGAGGGGGTCAAGGAAGTTGTGACAGCTTGTGACAACGGGATGGGGGGGAGTAATTTTTTCCAAATTTTGCGTGACATCATTAATGGATCGTCCCTCATGGCAGAGGCCTAATGGGAAAGTTGTATCCCGCGGTTTCCCAAGCACGGTCGGCAGAGTTATGGTCCTAGTAAATTGGGAATGCATCATTTGGCCTATATAAGAGCTTCATCAGATAATAAACAGACATTTCATCGGATATTAAACTGAACAACTGAAATTTGAAGAACACAAATGAATATTTGAAGAGTTAATATTTTCTCGTTTTGCGCTATAATCCAAAGTTCCAATCTTCATCTATATGCATACTCTGACTATTATTACGTTTTTGCGTCGCTTAGTGTTTGGCTACGGTCATGCAGAACGCAAATAACGGCGCGATGCGATTCGGCAAGACGAAATGTTGAAATGTATAGCTCTACTTCGCCTTAAAAAGAGCTGTACATTTCACCACGGTAAGGCGAATCGCATCGCGCCGTCATTCGCGTTCTGCATAACCGTAGCATTTGTTGCGTTCCTGTTTAATGATGTCGTATTAAATGAGCATATTACAACTCGGCAGCACTTCAACTTCTCATTTGCACAAAATATCAAACAAAAAGAAATTACAATACTGCCAATGAACGGTCAACGTTTATTTACTAGAAAAAATGACTGACATGCAAGCAGCCGGGTTATCTTTCTTGTAAAAGTATTCTACTTCAACCTTGCGGTCGTGGCTTTGCATACAACCTTCCTGTGATTTTTTTTCGAACGTTGTAGAATGGTATAACTGGAAATAATTTAATCACACCTTTTTTTCAGTTATTCCATTCCATTCCATTAAAGCAAAAATAATATACGAAATATCGCTTCACACCATTAAAATGATTAACCCTAATCGAGTGTATTTCCAAAGCTATTGCAAAAAATTATTGACATAAGACAGGCTGTCGTAATTCTACGTTAACCTAGCGGTCGTTTCTTATAAACAACCTCTTCCACTTTTTTATATCAAATGGACTGGACGTTTTTAGATACTGCAGACAACATAGACGAGGCCATTGACTTTCTCTCGCAGTTTGTGAACAACACGTTGGCTGAACATGTTCCTGCTTGTAGACCTCTTTCTGAACCACCCTACGGAAATGCTCATTTACGGCGTCTAAAGCGTATAAGAGCTAGGGCACTTCGTAATTATAGTAGAACCCGTTGCCCGTTCATAAGCAACAATTTTTGCGTGTCAGCAATAACTACCGCCTCTACAACCGATATCTGTATCCTTCAGAACACAAAGTAATCTCCGAAAAAATCCTAAACAGTTTTGGACTTTCGTCAATTCCGAACGGTTAGATAGTGGGCTTCCCGTGGATATGTTTCTAGATCACGACGTAGCATGCTTCCCTTCTTAAAAATGCAAACTTTTCGCCACCCATTTTCAAAGCGCATTCAACAACTCCACTGCTTCCACTCAGCAAGCTACAGATGCATGTAGAGATACCCCTACCAACTCATGTGCACTGAGGAATTTTAGAGTAAACTACCAACGGATAGAATCCGCTATCACCAAGATGAAATTTTCTACGTCACCCAGCTCAGATAGAATACCTTCCTGTGTCCTGAAACGATGAACGAGCTCATTAATCCAGTTTTTGACGTTACAAATCTCTCCGTGAAGATAATTTCCCCACCAGCTGGAAATTGTCTGTCATGTTCCCTGTGCATAATAAAGGAGAAAAGCTAAATATCGCAAACTATCGTGGCATAATGTCATTATGTGCATGCTCCAAAGTGTTTGAAATTGTTATGAATGAAGTACTGTTCTCAAGCTGTGAAAACTATATATCAGCTGACTAACACGGTTTTCACCCCAAAAAATCTGTTTCCACGAATCTGGTTCAGTTTACTTCATACTACCTACGTAATATTGATGCCGGTTCTCAGGTTGACGCAATATATACTTATCTCCAAGCTGCTTTCGATAGAGTTGATAATAGCATATTGCTTCTAAAATTAGGTAAACTTGGTCCCCGTGGTTCTGTGGTTAGCGATGTCGGTCGGCTAGCTCTCTCACACGGTTGTGATATCGGTTTCGATTCCCGATCAGGTCGAGGATCTTTTCGAGCTGGAAATTTTCTCGACTCAGCACTGGGGCACGGTGTATCGTTGTACTTATCCTACAACATGCAAGATGTGCCAAAAACAATATCGATAACGAGTTCTCTCAACTAATCTAGTTGATCGAGGCTAGCGTGCGATATTGTTTTTTTTTTGGTATCTCCGATGACCCTATAAGTTGGCTCAGGTCCTATCTCACGGCAACGTTGAGATCGGATCCGTATCATCTGAAAGTTTCTCCAATATGTCAGGCCTACCACAAGGAAGCAACCTCGGTCCACTTCTGTTCTCAATATTTGTCAATGAGCTGTCGATTTTACTGCCACTGGGATGTTGGCTCATTTTTACGGATGATGTCAAATTATGCGTAACTGTGTGCATCGATGATTGGCATGTGCTCCAACAATGGATCAACATTTTCGAAGAATGGTGCTCGAGAAATCTTCTAACGATTAGCATAAATACTAAAGCCAACAAACAGCTTGGATTTATGTTTAAAATATTTTGCCAGATGAAAATAACAAACAAATTAATAAATAAATAAATCATAGGGTAGGGAACTGCTCCATTATTCATCTCATTAAGCCGATATTCACGAAGATTGCACGGATTAAACACCAAATTTTCACGAAATCATTGAACAAATAAACTAAATATGCTTACGTGCTCTAATGGAATCGTATAGCATTGTATATTTAGTAAAATTAGCAGGATGTTTCCTGAATTTTGTAAAACAAACCATTTTTCACAACGCTTCCATATCCATCTCAAAACATGAATCTCTGCTCAATTATTCATCTCACGACGCTTCCATGTTCATCACACTGGTAATCATGAATGAATCACACTTTTATGAATGAACGTAGCCGCAGCCCGTCGTAGGAGGTTACCTAGATATCCGCTGCAGTTGTTTACGTGCAAAATTAGTAATCTAGGTAACCACTACTGTGCTGTAGATTTATGTCAATTATGTCGGAATAATTCAACATTTTTAGTATGATTCTTTCCTTTTAACAGAAACTGATTTGGCAACGTTTGATTTTCTTTAACGCAGTGAAAACAGATGAAAATACATCCAGTTGAAATTTAGGAATTGTAGAAATTTATCTCATATTTCTGCTAATTCAAGCTTGTTTTAGGAAATTTGAGGTGAACATTTCAGAGATTAAAGTGTTATTAGTGTAAGGAGTGATTTTGTTTAGTGATTAAAATACAAAGTGGGTCGCTAGTGATGAAAAAAACTTTGGTTGGCTGCTGAACGAGTCCCGTTGTAGCCGTATAGAACAATGCGCGGATTTTGTTTTCTGAGGTAGGTGGTTGAATCAAATGAGTTTTCGAGTGCAGATGGCCGACTTTAATATAAAATTTAGTGCTTCTAAAGGTGCCGCCACACGGACGCTAATTCCCTTAGTTTCTAAGTCTTAGTTGATTTTTAAAAAAATTTTTTCATCACTGAATAGTAGGCTACGACCTATTCGGGCATGACGGAGTAGTTCAGGGTCTCTATGTTATAGCTTTTGACAGTACAATCCCGCGTTATGATGAAAAAAAATGCTTTTTACAAGCAACTATGACTTAGAAACTAAGGGAATAAGCGTCCGTGTGGCGGCACCTTAAGTGAATTTTGGAGGATAATAGTTTATGAGGAATCTAAAGTGAACTAATTAGAATCCATTCCATGGATTAGCAGATTGATTTAAGAAGAAAATATGCATTTTTTCCTGTTTTCAATTGTGTTTTCATATTGTATGAGATGAATATATGAGCTGAGATGAATAATGGAGCAGTTCCCCTATGTAACAACATTGTAGAAGAAAGTTTTTCTCAAGACTATTACTATCGAGCTCTAGATCCAATTTTTCCCTTAAGCTCGTTCCCTACAAGGCTGTCGAATAATTTACTCGGCGTCTCCACCGATTCAACAGTGAAAGGAGACGCACGGTTAACGTTCGCTGGCTAGGGACACCAAAATTCACAGGAATGGTTAAATAGCTATAACGCTTCATTGCAACTCATGCTGAGAATTTTGAGGAGCTATACTAAAGGAGAGGGTGACAAAAATAGTCACTTTTGCGCTACGTAATTAATAGGCATTCCCTAATTGATTAATGAAATAAAATAAATTTAAAAAAAACTCAAGACAAAAAAAATTAACAAAATAATATAAATATTTATAAAAAACATTGCCAAAAAATGAAAATAAAAATAAATTTAAAAAATTCAAAGAAATATAGAAAAATATATATTGAAAAATCGACGTGTAAGGTTAAAAGTAAACAAATATACAAAGAAAATCTTAACATTTGACTGGGTTTACATAATAAGTTATAACAAAATTGGTGCGTCAGTATGTCGCATAGTAATTGCTCGCCCGGTTCATCGCTTCAACGTTATGTTCACGAGAAAAAGTTATTCGTTCTAGGGGCACCAAAAATTACAGATATGGTCAAAAAGCTATAATCTTTTTTTCCGTTTGAGCTCTAGGACCAAATTTGTGTTTATCAGTGTTTTATATAAAATTTGATTACAGTCCCTCTACAATTATGGGTCAGTCAACGTGTTGTCTGAATGTTCAAAAATGGATATAAAATCGGAAAGATTATCAAACACGATTTTTTTACTATCTATTTCTGTGTTCTGATGTGTACTTTCGATCAAAAATTAGTTTCACTGCAGTTGATACGTGTAAATCGGTTGGGAAGTAAAATATCACTTACATAGCCAAAGACACAATTATGGGTCACTTTTGGCATTCAAAATCACTTAGACTTTAAAATCATCAAAATACATAACGCAAGTTATTTTATTGTTATAAAAGCTTGATAATAAGTTATTTTATTCAGTCTTGTCACATAATCATGTAAATGTAATAAAAATAGCCAAAATATGGACTGACCCACAATTGTGTACCGCAAGATGTACCATTACTACAATTATGGGTCACTTCACTTATTGCACCGAGCAGAATTATAGTTTTTAGTGTATTTTAATCGTATTAATGAGGTTACAAGTGAGTTACAAAAAATACCACTGCCAATAAAAACTGTTCAGTTTCGTGAGAATAAACGTATTTGCGTGAAAGTGACCCATAATTGTAGCTGACCTATAACTGTGGAGGCACTGTATATGTTGTTGAAAAAGATTGGAAACTATATATATACGCTATACGCCCTTTAGGAAAATTACTTTTCAGTCTAGTATCCCCCACGGAAAATACTCAGTTGGCTAAGTCGAATACGTGTACAAAGTTTCATTTAAATCAAAAATGGTTGGTATTCGACGATAGGTGACTTGCCATGGAAACACTCTTGAGCGATGTCACCAAACTCTCCAAGTGTACAATCTGAGAGAGTGAAACAAACAGCTAGTTGAGTAGCGTGAATCCTCTCAAAAACAAAGAGTTGTTAACAGAGATAAGACGAATGAGTTTTCGGCCAAAACAGTTCGATGAGACACTTATTTTCCGCGCAAAGCTATTCAAATATAAAATACAAAATAAAAAGCTACATGTAACAAATTTAAGCCTTTTTTCCTTTTAGTAATTAGTGAAACAATATGGCTTGTTCAAGAAATTTATCAGTAGGTATTCGAGTTTTTCATTCACTGCCGGCTTGTTGTCTTACAAACAAATGCAGCTAACAAATATAGCGTGCTATATAAAAGTGTAACGACATTCATAAAAATACCGCCATGTTTACATTGTGTTCTCCATAAAATTACGCACGTCTCGCCAACACACATGGTCTAAGAACTCCATCACGGATATAGTCGCGAATGATGTGCACGGTCATTCATTTATTTTACTTACAGATTAAGACAAGTTGCACTGTATAGCCACATCAAAGAAAATAATAATTAGTAAAGACTTGCGAAGCGAAGCTGTTTCACGTATGGCACTTAGTCACTGCTTCGCCCTATTATCGGTCCTATTAATCTCGGTCTGATAGATGTCTGATGGCAAAGAGAACCCCCATTTCCTGGAATTGGTTACAGCAGAGCAGGAAGCATCTCTTGACCTGACAGTGTTTCATCAGATACGTTCACATTTCCCCAACCGATTCTATAACGTCCCGAACGTCATCCACCAGTAAAGCACAAAGCGAAAAAAAAACGCGACCACGATCACTCCGGAGTACATTAAACACCGACAAAGACCGCGTAATCGCTCGCGTTGCTGATCATCTGGCATTTGCAGGTCACGAGTAGCAAAAAAAAACTCCGCGAGATGCACCAATACACTCGCGTTATAAACCGGCGCACAGCTGTGTCAATTTTGCTTTTGCTTAAGTGTGAAAACGCTCCAACCTTTCTACATTTTTCACTATAGACACAGCACAGCATCACAATTTCACCTCCATCTAAGTTGTTACCTGTGGTGTTTTTTTCCGCTGCTACACCACCGAAATCACGTAATCATATTTCTTATGCTTATGTCACAAATGGTACCAAATTTTTCATCCATTAAACCGGTTATTCCACAACTTGCTAGTTTCGAATCGTGGCCCCATCTCGGAATCGCTTCGTTCTGTTTTTATTGTTCTTCAGCAAGACACCGGGCGGGCCACGAGCAGAATCCACGCTTCGACGGTGCGTCCAACGGGCCCTCCAATGAGATACTGCCGATCTGAGCGGCTAAGCTTTGATTCATGCTTGCTTGCTGCTTGACTGCCTGTGCCTGCTCGCCGATTCAGCGAAATGAGTGAAACGTACTGCTAATGTCTTACAGTGGAGGTTATAGTGTAACACTCGGGAGCCAGTAAGTTCACAATATGCAGTGAAATCATGCAGCCTTGAAGCTGAAATAAGTGCATCCGATAAGCAGCATGGAACACACTGGACCATACGGTTGGTGTATTCTCGAGAGAGGCTTGTTCGGCTTGGTGGATAGGTATGTAATTGTGGATGGAATAAAAGTGGATTTCAGATGATGAAGCATTTTCTCTAACATAGCTTATTGCTAGAAAAACCATTAAATAATTTGAAAAACATTCAAAACATTTCTAATCAAATTGACTGTTTGATTGATGGCGTTGAGTTTGAGGGTTAAAGGTTAAAGGTTGCATTTCTGGACGTACAAAACCAGTTACATCTCGAAATTGATCAGAGGTACAAAATTGCTATCATGACAAAATGCAGATAATTGTTGTTATTTTCAGAAAAAAATATTCAAAAATTATTCCGTTACAGTTCTGATGAATTCTTATACTTTTCTTCGGATACTCTCTATCAAAGTTTGGACTCTCTGTTGGTCAACCTCAGCGGTGATCTGTTCTTGTTTGCAGCATCCCAAATCATTTTGGCCCACTAGAGCACCTTTCGATTGTTGAAGTGTAGATTTGGTAAGCATCTAAGCAAAATTTCATCGGAGCTCTGTAAGCCTTAATAAATAGAAGGAGACATTTTTGCAGGTAGATTTGACATTAGATACTACTGATAAATTCAAAATAAAATACAAAAAGTAGTATTTACTAAAGAATGCTTGAACTAACAATACAGTGACACACCTAAAGAATTCACTGTCAACAAACAACAGCTGAAAGAAGCTACTGGTGGAAACTTTGTCTTGAAGAAAACATTGTACTATCAGCTAGAGCCACACGATGTAGAACGCGTAAGATTCAATCAAACCTCCTATCGAATATCACTTGGTACATCCTATTCTAATCCTGAAGACCGTAAGTTGTGGTAAATATCACATTTTTCATAATCATTATTGGCTGTGGGGTTAAATTGCGAAGATTTTTTCAATGGGACCGACTTGCGATCACTTTTGCTATGGGACAAACCGACTTGCTATTTTTTTCATAGTTCCTCAGAACGAAGTATTCAAAAATATTTGTTTTATCGAACGTAGATATAAAAAGAAATTGATTCCATAAATAAACTCAAAATTGATAAAAATGCAATTGGGACGGACTTGCCATGAGCGGCAGTACGTACCTCGTAAAAAAAACCGCGAAAAAAAAACCGCGTTAATTCGAAAATCCGCGTAAAAAAACCGCGCTAACTCAAAAATCCGCGTAAAAAAACACGTTTTTAAAAAATCCGCGTAAAGTAGTCCAGCAAAAAGAGCTTTAGAAAAAAAAACCGAGACACTCTAGAACCAGTATAATACAGTATTTAATTGTCCTCTTTGACGGTCATTCCGGATCTTTTGGTGGGCGGAGAGTATTTTTTGGACTAAGTCTTTTACTAGATAAACATTTAAACGCGTATCGCGTAAAAAAAACCGCGTTAATTAAAAAATCCGCGAAAAAAAAACCGCGTTAATTCAAAAATCCGCGTAAAAAAACGCGTTAATTCAAAAATCCGCGTAAAAAAACCGCGTTAATTCAAGAATCCGCGTAAAAAAAACCGCGTATAAAGAAACCGCGTAAAAAAAACCTGACTGTATGGCTTTTTAGAATAGTAGCTTGGCTAGAGCTAAATTCGTTGACGATGTCTTAGTCCTAAACTCTCGGGTTTGCCTCGAAGGGTGTACGGAATCAATTGCATCATTTTCAAATGGCTGTAACTTTTTACTCATTGAGTATTTTCTATTGAACATTTGGGTGGAATTTGTTCAATGTGTATTGTTGACACTGTGTACATTGCACTCAGCTACTAATGCAATCGTTGCGAAGATGGAGTCGAAAGAACAAAAAAGGGGTAATGAAATTTTGCCCACATACCTCGAAAATCCAAATCTATCTCATCGTACAATTATCAGGAAGCTGGAAACGGTTCAATCTACGGTAAGTCGCGTTTTAAATCAGTACAATGAGCGTTTGACTATCGACCGAAAAAAGAAAAGTGGCCAAAATGGATCTCCCTCTATTGTGTAAAGGATCACAAGCGGGTATTTCAAGCTTTTAAGAGAAATCCGAACAGTTCAGTTAGAGATGTGACTAAAATACTGCATTTGAGTAAAACTTTGATGCAAAAAAAACGTGAAAGATTACGCACGTATAAAGTTCAGGAGGCACCACTTTGCAATGAACGGTAGAATACGGTGGCGAAAACACGTCCACAGAAGCTCTACAACCAGATGTTGACGAAATCACATTGCTTTGTTATGGATGACGAGACATAAGTAAAAGCAGCCATCCGCAGCTTCCAGGGCTTCAGTACTTCACCGCTCATGATAAATTCGAAGTTCCTAAGGACGTTAGAAAGCAGAAGGTATCAAAGTTTGCCAATCAGTACATGGTTTGGCGAGCAATTGGCTCGTGTAAAAAGCAGAGCACCCCATTCTTGACAACCGGGACGGTCTATGGGCAGGTATACTTGAAGGAATGCCTCCAAAAGCGTTTACTTCCACTTCTGAGCTCACACAATGGTCCCCCACCTTTGGGCCGGATTTCGCCTCGTGTCATTACTCGAAGATGTTCTGGAGTGGAACGACACTTAAAATGTCTATTTCGTACCAAGGCATCTCAATCCTCCGCTCAATCCGAACTGCGGCCAATTCAGAAGTACTGGGCCATCATGAATCAGGTACTTAGGAAACATCTTAGGGAAGTCAAATCGGAGAAGGATATGATGAGAAAATGGATTTCCACACAAAAAATAGTGGGTCCAAACGTTTTACAAGACCTCATGTGCAGTGTTAAGAGGAAAGTTCGTGCAATCTGGATATGTTCAGCTGTTCTCCTTGAAGAGCAGCTTGCCCGAGCGTCTGAGCCTAAGCTGACGGCTGAACTATGATATGCGGTGTCTCGCCAGCTACACCCAAGACAGCAGCCGGCCCCGTCGCGGAACTTGGAAAAATCGGTATAGACCTAGACAAACGAAAAAGGACAACGATTGGAAACTTGGCACTTGGAATGTTAGGACTCTGCTCGAACCGGCACGCGGCCCAGAAAGCTACGGAAGGTAAAAGTGAAGGTACAGCCATACAAGAGGTGCTTTGGCCAAAAACTGGAGATCGTGTATTCCAGGCGGTTGATGCGATCGTGGGCACTTATTTCAAGCAGGGCTGCTGAATATCACTTCGTTACATTCGTATTCATTCCTTATTGCCGAAGCACATCAACACGTGGCAACAGTGTATTCACTCAGCAATGGAAACGGCTGTGTAGTGCAATTCACCAAATTATCCTAAGGGTATGGTCTGAAGAACAACTACCTACGGACTGGTTGGAAGGACTCATATGCCCTATCAACATAAAGGGACATAGACTCGAGGCATAACCCTTCTCAACTCCGCCTACAAATTCTCTCCCGTATCCTGTTCCAGCGACTGAGGCTGTTGCAGGAAGCCTTTGTTGTAGAATATCGAAGCGGGATGATCTGCAACAGACCAGATGTTCACCTTGAGGCAGATCCTCGATGAGTTTCGAGAACATAACTTGCAGATACATCATCTTTTTATAAACTTTAAGGCTGCGTACGATACAGTGAATCGCAACGAGCTGTGGCTGTGCTTGAACATGGTTACATGGTAGAGAGAATAATAATAAAATTTACCTAATTCAACTGAATTATGAATTATTTCCGAATTGGCAATATTCCCCTGACAAGCAAACGTAACCTGTAAAGGTTTCCGCGGTGGAGTAACTCTACCCCCTTTTCAGTCGACCTAACAGCGCGATAGAAGAAGTGAAACTTCCCCAACCTACTCTGCATGCGAATGCATATAAAAAGAAGTGCGCATGGTACAGAGAGCTCATCATTCTTCGTCTCACGCTTGGTGTTTTTTTTTTTTTTTTTTCAGCAAAGGGCTGGCTACAAGAATCGTCGTTCCATCCACCCCACATTACAAGGCAGTAGAGGCTTACCTAAAGCAAACAAAAGCGGAGTATTTCACTCACGATATTGCAGCTACAAAACCATTCAAAGTTGTACTGCGTGGTTTACCGGAATTGGAACTGGACGAGTTAAAAACGGAGCTAGTCGCTTGCGGCCTAGAAGTGGAAGCAGTATACAAAATGATAAGACACAACAAAGCCATCGAGTATCGTGATCAGTTATACCTGATCCACCTGGGGTCAACTACTCTAAGCACAGTGAAAACAATCACCGCCCTATTCAACATCATCGTGCAATGGGAGCGATACAAACCGATTCATCGCGATGTCACACAGTGTTCCAACTGCTTGAACTATGGACATGGCACAAAGAATTGCCATATCGCTGCATGAAATGTGCAGGTCCGCATCGAACAGAGGATTGTCTTGTTGAGGAAGCCGAACAAATCAAGTGTCTTAACTGTGACAAAGAGCATGCTACGAACAGCCGTTCCTGTCCAAAACGACCAGAATTTATCAAAATTCGAAGTGAAATTGCCAATCGCCAGCGACCGTCGAATAGAAAAAGTGTACAACCTAGCGTTACACCAACCCCGCCAGCGGCTTCAAGTACGTTGCCGTTACCACCTCCTCCAACTGGTGGTATTCCTAGCCGGGGCCTCCCCGGATTTTTGAGTTATGCACAGGCTACCAGCATGCCCCCAGCAAGTAGTAATTTGTACTCGATGGAACAGCTAGCTACGCTTCTTCTTAAACTCGATCAGCAAACAAAGGCTTGTCGCACCAACCAGGGACAGATTGCGGTCATGATGACTTTTTACTACCGTCATGCATCCATTCTTTCGAATCCTTAACTGGAATGCCCGCTCTGTGGCCAACAAGAAGTTAGAACTTCTACATTTTCTGAACATACACCACATCGATGTCGCTGCAATAACCGAAACACATTTGAAGCCGAACATAAACTTCTGCCTGCCGGAGCACTCGATAGTCAGACTGGATCGCACAACCTCAGCTGGGGGCGGGGTTGCAATTGCCATAAGGAGAGAACTACCATACAAATCACCACCGAGTTTCAACACAACCTTTGTCGAAGCTGTAGGAATCGAAATTACCACCACTGATTTTTATTGCGGTCTATTGTCCGAAGCAGTCTCGACGGGCAAATGGAACCACGGTGAAATTGAAGAACGAAATTCAAAAGCTGTCTAGAAGAGGAGGCAATTTCGTCATCACAGGGGATCTCAACGCTCGCCACTTCGCTTGGGGTGACTCCAGGTGCAACTCAAATGGTAACATCATTGTAGAAGATACCGAAGCTGGATATTAATATCCCGCTCATCCGGAATTGCCAACTTACATCTCCCCTGCTGGTGTAGGCTCCAAGCTTGACATTTTTCTGACCAAAATCACCGATCGATTTTCGATTCCGAAAACCATAACAGAGCTCTCCTCGGATCATCATCCGGTCATCGCTGAGATTGGTGCTAACGTAGAACGGCGCCAAGTTCAACGAAGAAGAAATTACCATCGTGCAAATTGGGCCCAGCTGCAGCGGTATGTTGAAAACCATGTTGATGCGGACATCACTTTGAACACAAATGTAGTAGTAACAATAAACATCAAACTGTTTTCATAATTACTATTATCAATAATTGTCAATATAAAACACTATTTTGTTACGCATACAGTGAATTTAATTAAAATTTCTATGTCCCCCACGATTTTGTCGTAGTGTTTCTACCAATTTTTTGCATTGAAAATAAAAACCTTTCTGAAGTGGAATCTATTATGTTATGCATTTTGGTCTAATACATTTCTGTCAGTGTGACAGATTACATAGTAAAAATAAGCGCATATCAATGACGATTTGGCCCACAGTTTTTCTAACAGCCATTTTTGTATTGCAAGTTAACTGATGCGATTTGTGTTTAGTTGCGTTGTTTTTTTATTTATAATAATAAGCACATGTGGAAATAAATGCAAAATAATAATATATAAATAATAATACTGATTCAAAGTAAATCTCAAGTTATGATATTTTCATCCGAAATGCATAAACATATTTTCAATTTTCAGAGCATGATGAAATTCCTGAGCTTCGAAATCTTTTAGTGACTGCATCGGGAATAGATCCTTCTGTTTATTCAATCGTAATCGGTAAGTTCCTGGTTACTCTTCATGTACTTCTCTGATTGCTTTGTAGTGCTATATATGCTGATATATTCCGCTACGTTTATTATGACAGTGTACATTTTTTGAAGTAGAATACTTCTCTCAAAAAGTTCGGCTACATAGGGATGTGAAATGAAAATCTAAAACCGAAAAAAGTGAAAAATATGTCCAATTTCAAATGCTAATAAATCGGTTAGTATTCGATGGATTTCCTTCGTTCTTGCAGAAATAGATTGGAAAATCTTCTAAGATTCTTCCCAAATGCAGATAATTTTAATTTTATTTTTCAAACTATTGTACTATTGAAAATAGTCAAGCCTTGTCAAAACGAAAACTTCGGCCTCTGATTGGTCGTTATATGATTGCTTCCCAAGCACGGTCGACAGAATCATAGACCTTGCCATTTGAAATGTGCTATTTGGCCTATATAAAAGCCTGTTTCATCCGAAGCCGCTCATTATAATTCTAGACTACAACAACAGCAGTCCCTTAGAAGCAGCAGTAGCAGTGCAGCGGATAACGGCCAAAGCTGTGGTATGGCAACGGACGTCTCAGCATCGATAGCAGGACCAGGTGATGCAGGGCAGCGGATACCAATGGCAACGGAAGCATCCACTACTGTGGCAACGGGGATAGCGCAGCGGTTGACGTTGGTCTCAACATCTATATGGGCAGGGCCAGCTGATACAGTGTGGCATTTTAGTGTAATGCTGTCTCTGAACGATAACAGGCGCACTAGCAAATGCATCCAATGAAAAGAACGTTCTGGTAAGCTTTTCAGTGTTTATTTTCCCTCAGGGAATACTTTATTCGCACTGCCAGTGATATCGCAAAGATGTGATCGGCATCTTATCAGACATTGAATTAAACAACAAACTGTCCTTTTCAGGATGAAATAAAAACCTAATTGAGAGTTAATATTTTCGCTTAAATCAATTTACACTTTCAGGAAATTTGGAACAGATATATATTTGGCTTCACCTCCGTGTCTCAGAACGTACTAAATTATCTTTTCCTTCAGTTATGAGCACAACATCCGAAATGCTTTCATTATCAGCATAAAAATTAATTTTTCGCATAATGAAAATTCAAAAATTATCAAGTCCAAATCATGACAAGCAATTATATTATTGAGAATCGTCAATTCTTGTTGAAGCGCGAAATTCGACTGATCTGATTAGTCGTTAATATGATTGCTTCCCAAGCACGGTCGACAGAATCATAGACCTTGCCATTTTAAATTTGCTATTTGTCTGTATAAGAGTAAGGATGGGAATTATCGACTGGAATGGCTATCAATAGTTATCGATGATTTCCTACTACTGTCGATAGGTTTTTCATCCCTATATAAGAGCCTGTTTCAGTCGAAGCCGCTCATAATAGTTCTAGACAGCAGTCTTCCCTTAGCAGCAGCAGTAGCAGTGCAGTGGATACCAGGCGGATAGCGGCCACATCTGTGGCATAGCAATGGATAGTGCACTAGTTGCAGCGGATCTCCTGATGCAGGGACAGCGGATACCAATAGAAGCGTATAGCGGCTAAAACATTGGTATGGCTACGGATAGCGTAGCGGTTGCAGCGGGTTTAGCATCGATAGCAGCTGATGCAGTGAGGCACTTTAGTGAAATGCAGTCTCTGTGCGATAGCGGGCACTAGTAGATGCATTCAATCAAAAATGTTGATTCATTTTGACAACACATAAGCCGTCTAGTTTTGAGTGTTAAATCAGCTTTTCACTGTTTATTTTATCACAAGGAATACTTTATTCGCACCGTCAGTGATAACGCCAAGATGTGATCGTTATCTTATCTGGTATTGAATTGAACAACAAATTAAAAAATGACTGACACGCAAGCAGCCGGGTTTTCTTTCTTGTAAAAGTATTCTACTTCGTCCTTGCGGTCGTGGCTTTGCACACAACCCTCCTGTGATTTTTTATTTGGGACATGGTGTAACCTAAAATATGTCGATCAAGCTGAGTTGGAAGAGTTTTTTTCTGTGGGTCAGAAGTATGCCATCAAGTGAAAATTACAAAATTGGCCTGGAAGCGCTTTATTCTCGAAGACCGTCAACATCGGTTACCCAAAATATTATTGAGGACAGATTAGACTCGCAGCACAGGAAATTTCTGACCCACATAATGGTGGACTATTACTTTGCTAACGAACGCTCAAATTTTGGCAGTGTATCACTGTTCCTTCTAGAACTAGCAGTAAAAAGATTCTTAACATAATCGTTCTGTTTTTATTGTTACTTTTTATTACAGGAATTCTGTTATATTTTTCGAGACTGCACGATTGGAAAAACGCATCCCTCTGGACTCGTACGCGATCGCTACCACAATCGGAAGAAGCAATCTCTGTTGTTAAGACAATTTCAACAAACTGATACCAATTATTGGAAAGTTGTTAAAAAGAAGACGCTAGGATTAACTGGCGAAGGAAATGTCGTATCAGATAAATTTATCTGGCTTTATGCTTATACACATTGTATCTTTCAGAATCGAAAAGCAGAATTCTTTCAAAATTTGGCTTCGAAACTATCAACAACTGGCTGATAAATTCTTTAATCTTTGAAACGACTCGTTTTTGCTACACATACAAACCATCCTAAAAGACACAGATGCTGGCAAAATGAATATACTGGCCGTGTGATCAAGACTGTCTCTGGACTGTATACCTTTTGGTAAGCTGTTTCATGAAAAAAGCATATTTAATGAGCCATATTAATTTTTCTCTGAGCTTAGATCGACACGGGAAAGATTTATTCAACAATTCTTATTATATGTAGATCAAAATGGATTGAAGGAAGATTATTCTCGACAATTGTTTAACCATCTAGAGGAAACATCTGTTGCTAAAGGTAAAACAATGCATCGAGATTTCATCTGTTGTTCCATTTTCCATGGGGTCAAGCCGGTTCATACGTCATCAAGTGAGCTGTCATCGTTTCTACGAGCGCAAACTGATATGTGTTACGCATGCAAAACAGAGATTGAATTCCGAGTAGTAGAGCCTTTGCGTCTGGAACTTAAAGAGAAAAATATTTTATTTTCGTATCTATGTGATAGGCAAAACCAAACAGGTGAGAAGGTTACTTTCGATTAAAGAAATACTTTTAATAAACACTAAATGGAACATGTAAATAAAATGTATTGAAATCGAACGTTTATTATTGAAAAAAAAAAAAACAAATAAAAACCGTAAATTTTACCACGATGTGCTCAACCATATCATTCTTTGTTTTTAAAAATGCTATATCACACAGTTGGTTTTACTGCTAAATGCGCTATATTCAAGTGCTAAATATTGTTGAAATACACCTGGTATAATTGCTGAAAGTACTATGAAATATGGTATTTATTACTACTAAACTCTGATATGGGTCTTATAGTAAAATCAACGACTTTTCTCTTTAGAACAAATATCAACTGTAGTCTGCACAAATCAATTGGCGTTAGGTATTTAAATCAACCCTGCAGTATAGTATTTCTGACCGCAGACTTGTTCTCAATGTAGACGTCATCCAGAAAGTAGAGTGCCGAAAACACTAAGCGCATAATTTCCTTGCGAAACTCGCTCAGAAGGCAATATCAACGTACCCGCAACCCTAGGCACCGATTCTACGCTAGACAGCTGACAAAAATTGTTCAAGAACGTCTGGAGAAAGTGAAAAACAGACAGTTTGCAACCGAATTACGTAATTTGCCCAACTGCTCACGACCATTTTGGCGTGTGGCCAAAGTGTGGCGTGTGGCCAAAGAACAAACCAAAACCCATCCCGCCGTTAATAGTGAATAGTGAAACTCTGCCAACTTCCCGCGAAAAGGCTTGTGCTATCTCTCAGCATTTTGCCGCTTCCCACAATCTTGGTCGTGATATTGTGAGTCGAATCGAACCAGTTGTCAAAGAATCGATAGTAATTCTGGCGCACACACCGAATCTCTTGCCACCTGATCAGCGGATAACAGTGGACGAGGTACAGAACAACATCAAATTCTCTCGGAACATGAAGGCTCCCGGATTTGACGGAGTGTTCAACCTTGTGCTCAAAAACCTTGGACCAACAGCCTTGTCTGTGGTGGAAAAAGTGTTCAACCGAAGCCTTGAATTGGCGTACTTTCCAGCAAGTGGAAGTGATTCCCATTTTGAAACCAGGAAAGGATCCCACATGCCCCAAAAGCTACCGTCCCATCAGTCTGCTTTCTGCCCTTAGCAAGGTATTCGAACGATGCATCTACAGCCGTATTGTGTGCCACGCAGAAGTGAACAACATATTCCTGGACGAGCAGTTCGGTTTTCGCAGAGACCATTCAACAACATATCAACAGCAGAGAGTAACAAAACGCATCAATCGGAACAAGGAGCTATCTAATGTCGAATTCGTTTTTAACGGCAGGACTATCCCGTCCCGGACTACGCTTTGCAGCTGAAAAAAAAAACACTTTCCGAGTAGTTGCAATGGTGTGCGTAATACCAGAGGTAGGTGTCACTTTTGTTTTGGTCATTATCGCCATTGTCTTTTATCGCATTTGTGCTACTGTACGAAAAATTTGCCAATTTACTGAAAAATGAACGACGTTGTGTCGCAGAAGGCATATCGGGGAGCGAGGTCGATGCTGCATCAATCGCAGCAGGTGCTGACTGATTCGACGCATGACAGTCATTCGCGAAAAATGTATCATTCGGAACAGGCGAATCAGAAATAGTTTCTTGCTGAGACGACTTCGTTGAAATACTATAATTTGGAATTGTGGTAGGATCTTTGCAGGGTTTAATGTGGACCAAGCTACGGCGATAACCTGCACCATTTACCTCCACCTGGAAAGAACGTTCACTTAAGCGATTCGACACAGTGCCACGAGACCATTCTTTTGAAATTTCTGGATTTAACGCACATATACTGGCGATCCAACTTAAAGATCAGGTAGATGTTTACTTGAGTTGGCATAGCGAACTTTAATTTTCTTCCGGTTTGCCTCGATAGAATTCGGAACACCTTCGACAACCTTTGGGAATAGATTTTTCGCCGATGTCGGTATACCGCACTTCGTGGATCTCGAAAAAAAACGGGCCGCTGGACTGGAACCTATTTTATTGGGTATGTTCCGCCAATGCAAAAGAGCATACCAAAAATCTATTCCCGACTCTTCTGACTTTTTCAGTAAACGTTTAGCGATCTTCACGGCTGCCTCCGCTTTCCCGTTAGATTGCTGGTGATGAGGAGATGATGTAGTGTGCTGAAAATCCCATTCGATGGCGAATTCTTCGTACCGTTATGTTAGTATAATTTGTGGCTTTCCGTGACAGGCGAAGTTCTCCTTGCAGGCGGCTATAACTGATTCAGGTTTCAAATCTTTCAAGATATTAACTTCAAAGTAATCCGAGTAATGGTCAACTGTCACAAGAAATGCTCTCTTAGTTCCTTGGTAATCAGAGAAAAACACATCCATGGAAACAAATTGAAAAGGGTACACTGGAATGCCGTGAGTCATCATAGGCGGATTGGATTGAGATGCAGCAAATTTAGCACATGTTGCACACGACTGGATAGCTTCTTTTATCTGAGCACTCATTCCTGGCCAAAAGACATTCGCTCGAGCCAGCTTCAACGTAGCTTCAATTCCGTTATGACTTGCGTGACAAATATCAATGAGCTTCCTGCGCAAAGGTTGCGGTACCAGGATTCTATCGTTCCGGAAAATAAGTCCGTCTTGGGTGGACAGCTCTTGCGAGTAACGAATATAAATCTTCACACTATCGGGCACTTGGTCAGCCGTTGTTGGCCAACCATTCAGGATGTATTCGATGATGAGCTGCATCGTCGAGTCTTTTGCTGTTGCTTGCATTATTTCGCTTAAGCGAGTATCCGAAATACTTAGGCAATTGCTCATCTTGACATTTCCCAAATCCTCGAAGACCTTGTATATGTTGCTCTTCTTATATGCGTCTACAGTTATATCGTCGTGAAGCGGGGCCCTCGATAGAGCATCGGCAACCACATTATCTTTGCCAGTCACATATTCCAACGTTAATGTATACCGCTGAAGATTCAACAGCATGTGCTGAAGTCGACGCGGGGCTGATAACAGTGGCTTCTGAAAAATGTTTATGAGTGGCCGATGATCCGTCTTAATAGTGACTTTAGGATTTCCCACAACCAATTGATCGAAACGGATGCAAGCAAACAAAATGGCCAGTAGTTCTTTCTCTATTTGAGCATACGATTTCTCTGTGGCAGTTAACGTTCGGGAAGCGTATCCAATAACTCCATCCTGTTGATATACGGCAGCTCCTAAACCGAAGCAACTCGCGTCACATTCGATGGTTATCGGCAGGTTCATGTTGTAGTAGCGTAGTGTTCCAATATCCGATACCAACTCTTTCACGCTTTTAAATTCTCCTTCCTCAACTGCAGTCCATTGCCAGCTAACGGAATTAGATATCAGTTTCCGCATGTTTGTAATATGCATGCTAAGATTCGGGATAAAACGGCTCAAATAATTTATCATACCGATGAAGCGATGAACTTCTTTTCGATTTAAAGGAGTAGGAAAGTTTCGAATAGTTGAGATCTTGCTTTCATCAGGCTTTAAACCTTGGTCGGTAAGCACGTGTCCGTAAAAAGGTACTGAAGTCTGGCATAATTTTAGTTTCGAATGGTTTAGTCTAACATTACGTTGCTCAAGTCAGGACATAAGGTTTCTCAAGTTTTTGTTGTGATCGATCAATGCTTCTACATACGTGTTCCCTTTCCCATACACGAGCAGGTCGTCTGCGATACACTCTACTCCGTCAAGTCCTTGGATTACTTCCAGCAACTTCATTTGGAAAATCTCAGGAGCGGAAGAAATGCCAAATGGAAGCCGTGTCCATCTATACCGTCCATAGGGAGTCCAAAATGTCGTTAGCTTGCTGCTAGGTTCATCCAGAACGACATGCCAAAATCCTTTTTTTGTGTCCACTGTCGAAAACACTTTTGCTTTACCTAGCTATGGGAGAATTTCGTCAAGAGTTATGAACTGCAAATGGGGTCTCTTGATTGCCTTGTTGAGAGGAACGGGGTCTAGGCAAATTCGGATGCTTTTTGATTGCGCGTTTCCACGCTGAACCAAAACCAAATTGCTAACCCAATCGGTATGTTGTGGTTCTTTTACAATTATTCCATCTTTTTCGAGAGAAAACAATTCTTGTTTTAACTTACCTCGCAAAGCGATAGGTACTCGACGTGGCTGTTGAATTAGTGGAGAAATGCTTTTATCGCATTCTAGTGATACCTTTCCAGCTAGTTTTCCATATCCGACAAAGAGTCCTTTGTGTGCTTCGACAATTTGTTGAGCTTCGATGCGATAAACGTTGAGTAAATTGCTATATGATGTTGACGATTTAGGTTCGCTCAGAGAAACTGCTTTGCAGAATTTAACTTAGCCTAGCACACGACACACTTTTGCAGATAGTAAGGGACGATGATCTACGTCGCCTACTTGTAGGACCAAACTATATTCTTTTCCCATCCGACGACATGGAATCTTAACTTGTCCCAAAACTTTGATGGGATTTCCCCCGAAGCTTTGTAGACGGAACTCGGAAGGCAATAGTGGTGGATTTCCGTTCCCAATAAGTTTCGACAAGCAAGCAAGACTAATCAGGCTCGTGTTCGCTCCTGTGTCGAGTTCGCATACTACTGATTGCCAAGCACCAGCAAATATGAGGTCTAACTGAGCTGATACACCTCCTCCTTTGGATGTACTATCGAAAAATTTTCCGATTTCGTATTCGTGATCTGAATCCTCCTCCGATTCATCACCAACGGAAGAATCTTCCTCTGACTCGCTTGTTTTCTCGTTGATTTTTTTAACTCGTCGTGGCTTCTGTTTGCGAGACTTTTTATTTATTTTACATACCTTTTCGAAATGGTTTTTACCATTGCACCGATGACAACGTTTTCCAAACGCTGGGCAGACACCTTTTGCAAACTCATGTTGATCACCACAGAACTTACAGCGAGGTAACTTTGTTTTGGCCTTCTGTATCTTTTTAACCTCCGCATCAGCATTCGGCATTCCTAGCTCTAAAGATCGATTGGCTGCTATCTCTTCTGCTCTACACATGTCAACTGCTTTCGAGGAGTCAATATCATATATTGTGAGCATCTTAGTGCGAAGATGGAGCCATTTATTTGCAGTGACTAGTTTGAACGTTATTAGTTCGGTTTCTAATGCACCCAATTTAGCTATTTTAGCTAAAGTCTTGAGACGTGAAACAAAATCATCAATAGTCTCTCTTGAAAGCTGTGCAGCCGAGAAGAAATCTAGTCGATCTATGATTATGTTTCACTTAGCTACAACCTTCTGTTTGATAGCAAGCAAGGCTGCTTCAAGGTTGGCTTGTTCGTTCGTGGTGAGCTCAAAATTAAAATATTTTTGACGTTGACTAACGTCTATATCGAAGTTAGGCCCCTGAATTTAAAAATCTAGTAATTCAACCAGGGAAAACCAGAGAAAAGTGGTCAGGTTTTGAGCGCTTATTTTGCAGTCATCTATAATCAGGTTTTCGAGGTTTTGTCATCAATCGATCAGAAATTCTTTTACGGTTAAATTTATGTAACAAAAACAAACTATTGTTTGAGATACACTATTGAAAAATTGGTAATTAATATCGATTGTCTAAATCATACCGCGCAGCCAATCACTACCTCTCTTCCCAAGCACAGTCGACACTAACGGATACAATCGATCTGACTTTGTTGTTATTGTTGTTGTCACTTTCTGTTTCCGATGTTTATGCTGCTGCTAGCGGAAAAAACCTTGCAAATATGCATCTTTTTGTTGGTGTTAATTTTACGACAGCGGCCGGCGCCCCATCATTCTGATTCCAAAACCGCACCAGTGACATGCGGACGCTAGGTGATAGCAGCTGAAAGGAGGAAATACAAAATAGTACCGGTCATCTCGTGCCGGTTTCACCCGTAATGCTGGTGGCTTTAGTAGTAAATGGCTACTGCAAAACACTTAAATGGCTGGAATTCTGGACGGACTAACCAGGAAACTATAATCGGCAACTGGCACCTTTTGGTGCCTCTAAATTTTGTTACAGAAGCGGCAAATTGAATTTTCTGTTTTACCAAATGATGCTGCTAGCGGAAAAAACCTTGCAAAAATGCATGTTTGTGTTGGTGTTAATATTATGACAGCGGCCGGCGCAGCTTTCAAGAAACATTTGTCTCTTCCATTCCATAATTTGCGTAGCCCATCCCTCTTTTAATTTATCTGACGAAGCCTTGGTATAAAACGTACCGTTCGAACATTTCACCCCATCAGTTTCATTACTAAACCGTACCGGCTACATACGGACGCTATCTTGAAAGAATTCTGGACGGACTGACCAAAAACATGGATATATTCGGCACCTGGCCCCTTTTGGTGCCTCGAAATTTTGTTACAGAAGCGGCTAATTGAATTTTCTGTTTTATTACAAAATGCTGCTGCTAGCGGAAAAAACCTTGCAAATATGCATCTTTTTGTTGGTGTTAATTTTACGACAGCGGCCGGCGCCCCATCATTCTGATTCCAAAACCGCACCAGTGACATGCGGACGCTAGGTGATAGCAGCTGAAAGGAGGAAATACAAAATAGTACCGGTCATCTCGTGCCGGTTTCACCCGTAATGCTGGTGGCTTTAGTAGTAAATGGCTACTGCAAAACACTTAAATGGCTGGAATTCTGGACGGACTAACCAGGAAACTATAATCGGCAACTGGCACCTTTTGGTGCCTCTAAATTTTGTTACAGAAGCGGCAAATTGAATTTTCTGTTTTACCAAATGATGCTGCTAGCGGAAAAAACCTTGCAAAAATGCATGTTTGTGTTGGTGTTAATATTATGACAGCGGCCGGCGCAGCTTTCAAGAATCATTTGTCTCTTCCATTCCATAATTTGCGTAGCCCATCCCTCTTTTAATTTATCTGACGAAGCCTTGGTATAAAACGTACCGTTCGAACATTTCACCCCATCAGTTTCATTACTAAACCGTACCGGCTACATACGGACGCTATCTTGAAAGAATTCTGGACGGACTGACCAAAAACATGGATATATTCGGCACCTGGCCCCTTTTGGTGCCTCGAAATTTTGTTACAGAAGCGGCTAATTGAATTTTCTGTTTTATTACAAAATGCTGCTGCTAGCGGAAAAAACCTTGCAAATATGCATCTTTTTGTTGGTGTTAATTTTACGACAGCGGCCGGCGCCCCATCATTCTGATTCCAAAACCGCACCAGTGACATGCGGACGCTAGGTGATAGCAGCTGAAAGGAGGAAAGACAAAACAGTACCGGTCATCTCGTGCCGGTTTCACCCGTAATGCTGGTGGCTTTAGTAGTAAATGGCTACTGCAAAACACTTAAATGGCTGGAATTCTGGACGGACTAACCAGGAAACTATAATCGGCAACTGGCACCTTTTGGTGCCTCTAAATTTTGTTACAGAAGCGGCAAATTGAATTTTCTGTTTTACCAAATGCTGCTGCTAGCGGAAAAAACCTTGCAAAAATGCATGTTTGTGTTGGTGTTAATATTATGACAGCGGCCGGCGCAGCTTTCAAGAAACATTTGTCTCTACCATTCCATCAGCTATGTAGCCCATCCCACTTTCTATTTATCTGACGAAGCCTTGGTATAAAACGTATCGTTCGAACATTTCACCCCATCAGTTTCATTATTAAACCGTACCGGATACATACGGACGCTCGGTGTTAGCAGCTAAAAGGAGGAAAAACAAAATAGTACCGGTCATCTCGTTCCGGTTTGACCCGTGATGCTGGTGGCTACTGCAAAGTACTAAAATGGCTGGAATTCTGGACGGAAACCAGTAAACGAGAAATCGGCAACTGGCACCTTTTGGTGCCTCGCAGTTTTATAATAGAAGCGGTTAGTTGAATTTTATGTTTTACAATTGCTGTTACTAGCGGAAAAAAAACCTTGCAAAAATGCATGTTTATGTTGATGTTAATTTCACGACAGCGCTAGGTGTTAGCAACTGAAAGGAGGAAAGACAAAATAGTACTGGTCATCTCGTGCCGGTTTCACCCGTTATGCTGGTGGCTCTTAGTAGATTAACCAGAAAACAACAATGTAATCGGCAACTGGCACCTTTTGGTGCCTCTAAATTTTGTTACAGAAGCGGCAAATTGAATTTTCTGTTTTACCAAATGCTGCTGCTAGCGGAAAAAACCTTGCAAAAATGCATGTTTGTGTTGGTGTTAATATTATGACAGCGGCCGGCGCAGCTTTCAAGAAACATTTGTCTCTACCATTCCATCAGCTATGTAGCCCATCCCTCTTTCTATTTATCTGACGAAGCCTTGGTATAAAACGTATCGTTCGAACATTTCACCCCATCAGTTTCATTATTAAACCGTACCGGATACATACGGACGCTCGGTGTTAGCAGCTAAAAGGAGGAAAAACAAAATAGTACCGGTCATCTCGTGCCGGTTTGACCCGTGATGCTGGTGGCTACTGCAAAATACTAAAATGGCTGGAATTCTGGACGGAAACCAGTAAACAAGAAATCGGCAACTGGCACCTTTTGATGCCTCACAGTTTTATAATAGAAGCGGTTAGTTGAATTTTATGTTTTACAACTGCTGTTGCTAGCGGAAAAAACCTTGCAAAAATGCATGTTTATGTTGATGTTAATTTCACGACAGCGCTAGGTGTTAGCAGCTGAAAGGAGGAAAGACAAAATAGTACCGGTCATCTCGTGCCGGTTTCACCCGTTATGCTGGTGGCTGTTAGTAATAAATGGCTACTGCAAAATACTAAAATGGCTGGAATTCTGGACGAGAATAATCAGAAACTGGTACCTTTTGGAGCCTCGAAATTTTGTTACAGAAGTTTTGTAAAAGAAGCGTTGCAATTCCCTCTACTATTTGCTTCAATGGAATATTTTTTTTTAAAGAATACGGTAGTCAACGTCATGCGGTCGTGTCTTGAATACCACCCTCCTACTTTTTTTCTTGCTGGCTCTCCGATCACCGCCAGGAGAAAACTAACCTTTTGAGGATCATCTGTAGCTGACCACCGGTCCATTCCAATGGCTTTTTCGTAGTCTCTCCAACTCTTTTCAAAAAATTCGAAATTGGCTTCCATATCTCCTTCTAATGCAAGCGGCGATGGCTGAGGTACCGAAACGCTTGCAGTGCATGGCTGGCGACTAGCCGATACGGTAGCGGCTATTGATTGTTGATTCACTGTCGCTGTTATTCCACGGAAAAGCTCTTCAAACATTCTGGTTTGATGATCCAAAAGTTGTTGGAACTGCTGATTATCCATTTCAATGAGGATGCGTAATAACTGCTGAAAACAAAATGGTCGCGAACTAATTGCGACTTTGCGTTTTCCCACAATCACTATTCCCGTGACGCTTTTTGAAAGTCTCGATTATTTGTTTTTTTTTTTCGCGATGTCAATGACGCAGAAAACACTATTTTCACAAACAAACTTTACTTTTTTACTTCTGACACCATGTTCTATTTGAGTAATACACGCGATATAATTAAACCAAATTCATTTATTGAACCGTCTAGAAGCACGTACTAATAGCGAATGAAAATTAGAACAAAGTGTCGGTATCAATACAGGGTCATCTAATGACAAGGGGTGTGCAACTACCGCAACAAAATTCAACCAGATGTTTGACTCGCGAAGAACGATAATCAAAGCAAACCGATTTTGACACATTTTTTTTTTATTCTGACACAAACATGTGAATGTGTTTGTGTTTTCAAAACTGCACTCTGTTTCTTTCGCGGACTGTCCGGGACGAAAAAAAGGGTAGTCCGGGATAGTCCGGAAAATGTAATAAAAACAGTGATAGGACAAAGTGTAGTCCGCGGGGTAGCTACACCGCAAAAACGAAAACGACATAAAACAACTGCCATGGCCTACCTGGACATAGAAAAAGCATTCGACAACGTGTGGCACGACGGGCTTATCTACAAGCTACAGCGCTACAACTATCCCGTTAATCTAGTGAAAATTGTGCAAAACTATCTTACGCTGCGCAAATCTCAGGTCTGTGTGCTGGGTGGCCTGTCTGACCCATACGACGTAGGAGCTGGTGTTCCACAGGGCAGCATCCTTGGTCCCGTTCTGTACAACTTATTTACATCAGATATTCCTGAACTACCCAATGGAGGCATCCTGTCGCTGTTTGCTGATGATACCGCCATTATGTACGAGGGCAGACAGATCAACCAAATAGTTAAAAAGCTGCAAACTGGGCTTAACGTCTTTGTGAATTACCTCACCTCATGGAAAATTTGTGTGAATGCAGCAAAAACTCAGACCATAGTCTTTCCTCATCGGAATAGTCAACGTTTGGTGCCGACAACAAAGATTCGGTTGAACAATGTGGATATTCCCTGGTCGTCAAATGTTCGCTACCTTGGTTTGACCTATGATCATAAGCTACTTTATCGCCCCCACATTGAACAAACAGTAACGAAAAGTTTAGTGCTAATGAAGAAGTTGTACCCGCTATTCAACCGAAAATCGAAATTATCCGTCGTGAATAAATTGACGGTATACAAACAGGTTATCCTGCCGATGCTCCTATACGCCTCGTCGGTCTGGAGAACCTGCGCGAGAACCGACCTGCAGAAGATTCAACGGATCCAGAACAAGTTCCTGAAAATGATCTTGAACGTGCCCTTCGGAACCCGAACATCAGAAGTGCATCAAATAGCTGGTATCGATATGACCGAAAACATAATCTCTGTACACGCTGAAAACACTAAAAACAATGCACTTAACTCTAGTGCGGTGCGCATTCGTGAGCTTTATTTATAAGTAGCTAGATATAATTATTTAATAATTAAACCTCTAATGCCGAGCATTAAAATGTAAATCATGTACGTAGAAAAGGAAAAAGTAGTAACACTTATAGTACATCAAAAACATCAGAGCTGAAAAGTTGATAAAATTGAATCTCCCAACTCCCTCTGTTCAACAAATGTATAATGAAAATACCGTAAGAAAAATAAAGAATATTGAATCCAAAAAAAAAAAAATACAGAGCTCATTTTTGAATACGCTGCTAGAGACAACATGGAGCGGACTACCAGGAAGGCAGCAGGAAGACTGCCATAAGCGAGTCGGCCGGTTCTGGGGGACCGTCTTCAGGAGGAGGAGGCTTTATGACTGGACGGCTTGACATTTCGGGCTTCAAGCGGACCGCTTGTGGAGGTTGCGGCTGTGGAGAGAAAGCCGAAGATGATGCTGCCGGCATTCTACGACTACCATGTTCGGACGGTGATGGACAATGACACTGCTACCGTGTCCTCCGCCGGTCACCACAATGGTTTTTCAACAAAACCTGCGACGCTTGACGGTTTCACATCAAGCATCAGGACCCACAATTTTCGGTCGCGTTTGTCTAAACGTTAGACGGACGTTAGATGTAGGGGTGGGCGAAACGGCTCTTTGGTAAGAGCGGCTCTGAACCACTCATCACGGTTCTGAACCGACTCATATGAACGGCTCATGGTTCACAATGATTCACTAGCGTTGGCAGTTGTCTCGGTAAACTTCGGGTTCGCGCCCAAACAGTTTTGGTGCGCTCAAAGAACCGTGGTTCTTTTTCGTGAGCCGTTCGTTCTTTCGCTCCTTTTCAAGAACCGGTTCATATGAACGGCTCGTGAGCCATTCGCCCATCCCTAGTTAGATGGTCTACAGCTAAGGTGACGGGCTCTCGAGCTTGCTGTTCAATAGAGCTTTAGAAGGTGCAATACGAAAGGCAGGTGTGCAGAGCAGCGACACCATCATCAGTCGCACATGCTTCTGGGCTTCACGGGCGACATTGACATCTTTGGTGTTAACGTAGAGCTATTGAGAAGGCCTTTATGGCTCTCAGAAAGGAAGCTGCGAGAATTGGACTCAGCATAAACACTGACAAAATGAACTATTCTGCCACACTGGCAGAGAATGTGGTAGTTTTACGGGGGTTGGTGCTGCGGTGGAGATTGATGGGGATACTTTCGAAATGGTCGACGTATTTGTTTATTTTTGATACCCTCGTGACATGTGACAACAAATTGAGCCGCGAAGTGAAGAGACGGATTACGGGAGCGAAGAGGGCTTAACGTTTGCGGTAAAAATGGACTTTTTCAGATGGTGATGTAAAAAAAACTAAGACAGATAATTGAGTTGTATAAATTTCCCATTAATGGTAATTATATTATCTTATTTGCAAAAAAAAACTACGCCCTTGCGAGCGGCCTTCCGGCAGTAAACCGCAACATTCGCCATGGCGGACGAAAACATGCGTGTATGCATGTTTTTAAGCTCTTTCTTCGTATTTATTTTATTAATTCCTCCTCCGTTTTCGTGACAAAATTGTTGGAATATATCTTGCGCTTCAAGTTTGCCCAGAAATTCTCGATGGGACGCAGCTGGGGGACGTTGGGCGGATTCGCCGACTTCGATACCACATCGATATTTAGCCACTCCGTCTCCTCCAACGATCGCTTCGAGTAGTGGGCCGACGCCAAATATGGCCAGAATATCGTGTCTTCGCCGGTATTTCTTGATGAACGACGCAACTTCTGGCAGGCACCTCGTACTATAAATTTCCCAATTCACGGCCAGCCCGGAGCGAAAGAAAAGCGGCTTTGTCATCCCCTTCTCGCTGATTGTCAGACACAGCAGCACCTTCTTGGGGAATTTGGTGTGTGGAATAAATTTCACCACGGAGCTCACTTTCTTCGTGGGAGAAGTGAAATACGAAGTTCCCTGCCAGTCGTTGCCATCCAGGGTGAGATAGGTCTCGTCGTCCATCACCACTGCCACGTCGCGATTCACCGGAAAATCGACTTGACCATCTCCGAGACCAGTGGACGGAACTGCCGCTTCCTGACATGTATGTCCATGTTCTCCAGATATTTTTTCACTGTTTTACCGCATGCACCAACTCCCGGCCAAGTGCACGCAGTGATTTAGCCACTTTTCCCTCGGTCTTCCTCTTCAGCATTCTTGTCGTTCAGGGTCGTTGGCCGTCCGGGCTTTCTTTCGATGCTCCGATCGTTGTCCAATAGTGTCAAGATGTTGTAGATGCCGGAACGGGCATACCCTGCGTCCACAAAGTGCCGCACGATGTCCGTTTTCGACGCGGCGGGGTACCGTTCTTTGAACGCGCACACTTCTGAACGGAGTAGCTTTCCTTTTTTTGCCATCACAGTTAGAGTTTGACTGATAGAGCTGTCAATTTTTTTTTTTTTGCTAACTCATGGGTCACTATGATTAATGATGCATGAATAGTTTCGTCAGTGCGATTAAAGGTAAACCCATGAAAAATCGGCAATTTTTTGTACCGCAAACGTTACTACGGATTGCGTAGCCAGCTTAGGTCCCGTAGTCTACAGGTCCGTACGAAATTTGCGCTCTACAGGACTCTGATCCTCTCGGTGGTACTCTACGTACATTAATCGTAGTCGTGTAAAGAGACCGATCGACTAGCGCTTCGGGTCTTCGAGATCAATAGCGAAGTAAAACCTTGGTGCTACATTCCGATTCGGAACTCGGCCTTCTGTTTATAATACGCGACATACGCCAACTGTTTAGTGTTCAGGACAATTGCGGGACTAGCGCTTCAATCCTACTGACACTAATAGTCTTCTTCCGAGCCGAGACTCGAACCTACGACGACTGGCAACGACGAGGCGAATTAGAAAATGGGGTGTGGCGCAGGCGCATGAATCACGAGCTGTACGAAGTATACAAACACGCTTATATTGTCAAGCTAATAAAAGACGATAGGTTACAGTGCGCTGGCCACGTAGTACGGATGGCGGATGAGCGACCGGCAATGACAATATTTAGCAGAGAACCGGATATAGGTCGACGACTACGAGGCAGACCTCGCACGCACTGAATGTGTGCTTTGTGTCAGCTTCCCCCGTCCCACATTAAGATCCTGCGGTTCCAGAGCGCCTTGTCGGTGATGGTTTGGGGGCAGAACCCTGGCGTGGGAAGCTCCCACTGGTGTTTATCGATAAAAACATGAAAATCAACGCTGCGTACTATACGTCTGTCAATAGGACGGTACACCGGTCTACTTGGCGAATATCGCCAAGCGTGGTGTCGGAAGAATTTGACTGGTTGTCACAAAAAAGTCTATTTTTAAAGGCATTGTGATACTCAATACTTGGAAAGGATGCGAACTCGAATATTAGATTCAACATATATTTTTCGTTATTGCATAATTCAAGTAAACTTCTAGCAAATATCCAAAACATCAGTTCTTTCCTGCAAGGTGCATTTTCTTTCAAGGTGCCACGCCTGCATTAATATATTACCTTCCTAATCAATTGCTGTAGCCTTTAATCAGTGAATCAGCTCCTCAATAGTATAGCGGGTTCGATAATAATTGTGAATATATTAAAATATATCGTGCGCATTATATATGCAGCGAAATCATTATAATAAACGCTTTGTCCCAAGCAGGGCTACGTGCGGACAGAATACCGCACAATTTTACTTTTCTTTTTCTCAATGCCAATGGAACGTATAAAATTGTGGTGGCACTGTCCCAGCAGAGTACGGTATATAGATCAATTCTATGCTCATTTCAGTTTCCACAAAGGATCCAGATCTTTGAACGGATCATTGATTGTTTCCTCCTTCTCAGCGGCGGCAGTCGTTTGGACCGTTTTCATCTGGTAGGATGTCATTATACCACCTAAGAAAAAAAGCACATTGAGTTGGGTAATGTTTTCGTTATAGAAGATGGTGAAGGTTACGTTTGTTCAGAATACTATGTCCGTTGTTCAGCACGATGTTGTAGGACAATTGAATGTAATTTGGGTCGCGAAGTGCTCCCTTCCGCTGACAGCATATTCGATACCAGATATCCACCACATCTGGAATTACAAATGATGCATAAATACAAGATAGAAATCTTTTGACTGGGCAATCAATTCTACTTATTAGAACCGGTTTTCGTGATTGTGTCGCCAAAATTGAGGCGATGGCCACCGCCAGTAAACTGGAACGATCGGAACCGTTTAGGCAGTTGACAATCAAAGGTTTCGGTTGTTTCTGCTCCTGATTTTGCTGTCGGTAGGCACCGATTACGTTCTGCGCAATTCCCAGCATATATTCCGCTGATAGTTTGGGCCACAGTTTTACTTGCAACAGAGTCAGGCTCAAAATAACGTCCGATCCGAGCATTGTAACCCGCAGAGCCCGCTCGATGCAGTGCGTCAAATCGAACTGTTTGACTAGTGACACGGATACGTCACCGTAGCTCAGCTCTTGGTTGATGTCACAGGGCCAGAATGTGTCTAAGATCTAGGAAATAAACATTGGATTGAGTTCAACTTTTTAATGGAAAACAGCAAACCTCGTTCGGTGGGTGCAAGCAAACAACTACAGTTGCCTTTTGCGACCAGATCATGTTCCAGAAATCGTTCACAGTGTTTTGGAGCGGGGTCTGAGCCAGAATCATTTGAGGGCATCCGAAACCAAGGTCCTAGAAAAAATAAGATTGCCACTTGTTACAGGTTATCGTTGACATTATAGTTTGATCAAGCATACAGATTTAATCGAAAAGTATAGTAACACATCGAGCTTACACCGGATAACTTACCGATGATTGATCCTTGGAAAACTGAGAAATAATCAGTTCCAGAAAATTAAAACCGTGATCGAAAAGTGTATGAAAGTGAACTTTTCTCCAAAACTTAGAAAGATCTCTTATGGAATTGTAGGATGAAGATGTGAAAAATGTATTATGCATTAAGGGAAACCTTTTGCAACAGAGACCACACTATCAGTAGTTTATTATTGATTTTGTTAATCAACCTGAGATCTAGATTCATTAGCTATTACTTGAAAGTTTGAATATATGCGATGCTTTCATCCGTTTATTGTGATTCGAAATAATATTTAATGCTTTACTTATCCCGTGCAAATCTTACAAACCACCAAAGAAATTAATATGTATGTCAGCACCATCTATGTGTCGAACATTTCGCAGTATTTTTAGGAAATATCCGAATACTAGAGTAGAATCTCCCCAGTACCAGAGACATTGTCATGCAAACTCCACCTTGCAACATTAAACCCACTGTAACAGTCTTACCTTTACAAAAACAGCATTGATGTAGTTGTCGGTATCGGTCGGCAGTGTCACCCTAGCATGGTCATACGGCACACTGTCGATGGAACGATTTTTCTCCGGAAACAACTTTGCCACACTGACCTGACGTTTGGACTCTTCCTTTACCTAGAAAAAAATTTCACAAATCAACATATCTTTCCGTATACAAACACAAACTAGACCAGATCACTAACCAGCATATCCTGCAGCTCCTTCCACTTGCCGTCCAGCGGGGTCGTACCGTTCAAGGTTTTCACATTCAACGTATCAATGAATTTCTCCAACCGTTCGACTTCCTTATGGAACCATTTGAGGGTGGCCTGATCCTCGAAGGGGTCTCGAGCCGGTTGCACCAGAATACTGTTGTTGTTGTGGTTATTGTTGGTCGTAACAACGCTGGTAGCACCGAAACCACCACTCGCTGTGCTGCCGCTGACCGCAGCTGCTGTGGGTGCTACTGCGGCTCTAAGTGATGCACTTTCCCAATCGAAATTCTGATCGATCGAACTCAGGTCGGAGCAAATCGACAGATTATCGAAGCTCGGTTTACGGTCGAAGCTTTCCGAGGGTGCGACGGGTTTTTTGAAACTGCTGGGTGTCGAGGGTACATCCGGCACCGGATCTGGCGGAGCTTTGGTGGGGGTCAGAACTTCACTCTTTACGTCATCTTCTGTCGCGGCGGAAGTGACTGACCGTGGTTGCAGAATGGCGGCCGTAACTGGGGCGGCGGGAGTAAAGTCAAGACCGGACAGCAGGTCAAGGTTGGATGATTGTTTGCTAACGGTCGAACTGGGGCTGGATTGTGGCTGTGTTTGGGATGGAGCCGTGGCGGGTGTCACGGTTGCAGCCGGTTGTTCCGTAGCTGGTTGGGTAGCGGTCGCTGGAGTCTGATAGGTTTGGTACTGAGATGACTCGGTTGCTGTACTACCGTATGTTCCGGGAACGCCTGCGGCATTGCTTGTTACAGCGGGAGCAACTTGATAAGAATACTGACTCGAGGCTTGTCCAGCTGATGGTGCACCGTCCGGTACCGGGTGCTGGTACTGGTTTGTAGTTGATCCGTAGCCCGAATTGTAATAGTTATTGTTTTGTGATTGCTCTTGTGTGTAGTAAGCTTGACCGGGGTCCGGAGCTTGCGGTTCTTGGGTCTGGTTATAGTTGTAGTTTCCGTAGTAAGATGATGATGGATTTGCGGTATTCACAGCTGCTGTAGCAGGAGTTGTACACGGCTGAGTTATCGATGCTGAGGCCAAGTTATTGCTGTACGAAGTCGGGTATGAAGCTTGCTGTTGTTGTTGAGATTGGTTTACGTCGAAAGACCCAGTTACAGCTGATGGGTATGGCGCTGTTAATGAATTCGTAACCGCTCCTGTGGCCGCTTGACTTGGGTTAGGATATTGATTCGTTACCGACGTTTGACTAACGGTGTTGTATTGATTGACGCCGATGTAGTCGTAGGCACCTGTTTGAGGATTGTATGAGTAACCTGGGTACGTGGGATAAGACGTTGCTTGTGATGTTGTTTGTGGTTGAATCTGTTGAGTGTACGCAAGTCCCTGCTGTGTTTGATATTGTTGTTGTTGTTGCTGCATTTGTTGTTGTTGTTGTTGCTGTAGGTAGTATTGATTAGAAACATCCTGATATTGGTCAGTCGTTTGATTTGTATAGCCATTCAAGGCAGGAGTTGTTGAATATGGTTGACTTACAGCGCTGCTGTCTACTTGATACGATTGAGTTTGCGAATAAGCAGTTGTAGAATTGGAATCAACCGATGGCTGATATGTTGCTACTGTAGTTGCTGGCTGGAGATTCATCGCATTAAACTGTTGATTCAACTGATTCCAATTCTGAGCTTGAGGCGCTGCTGTCCCAACTTCACTTGAACTTGTTGATAACGCTGGCGAAGGTTGAGCGACAGGATATTGACCATAGTCAGCCGCTTGTCGATTGTTGTAATAATTATTGAGCGGACTCTGGTATATGGGATTCACAAAACCTGTGGTCTGCGCTTGAGTCTGCGTAGGAGTCAGCGTTGAGTTCGTACTTGACTGGAATGTAGAAACTGGAACGTAGTTGGCATACTGTTGCTGTTGCTGATAGTATTGAGAATAATCCGCCGCCGCAGAAGGAGCACTTGCGGTTCCAGTTGTAGATGAATAATAATTATAATTAGCGTACGAGTCTTGATAGTATCCTCCACTACCGGTTCCAGAGCTAGCCGCTGGAGTAGTACTCTCGGACCCGACCGGGGTGGGGCGTACCGGTGGGACATACCCAGAAGAATTGACATCTATTCCTGCAGCTTTAATGGAACCCAAACTTATGTTGCCAGATTTAAGATAATCCTTCAACTTAGGACCTCCACTTAACTTAGGATTTTCGCGGAACGTGGTCGTTGGATGGGCAAAGTCAGCCGTCTGTTTCTTCATAGCCGTGCTTGACTTTAGCTTTTGGTTGCGTTCCTCGTCCTGAACGTCACAGGCGGCCTTCACACGGGAGTACAATTTCTGTACGTTCACTTGCAATTTCCGGTAAAATTCCAACCCTTTCGCACTCTTCGACAGCAGATCCTCATAAACGTCGTACGACCCTTGCAGGGAGGAGAAAAACTGCTCCCGTTTTGTCTTGGCCTCACTGATCGATTTGATTATCGGAGCACAGCGAGCGTAAATTTCAGTCAGCGCCTTCAGAATGTTGGGCTGCGCTTTTAAGTTTGCATCCAATAAGGCCACCAATTGGTCGTGTTTTGCAAGTTCTTTCTTGAAAAGTTCCTGCATGCGTTTTTTACTATCCGGACCATTTTCCAGCGCAATTAGCTGTGAAGTAATGTCATCATTGGTTACGTTATCACGCAGATCCTGGTACAGTTTAGCTCTTTGATCGCGCATCTCCGTAACCTACAACATACAAAAAATTATCTAAAACTGTTTAAAAAAATAAACCAACTTACCTTAGCCAATATCCCCTGCAACTCCTTCAGCGTCAGTTCATCAAACTGCTCGCTACTAGTCGGAATCTGCTCTTTGATGTCCTTCAGCGGTTGCGCCAAAATTTTCAAATTGTGCACGTGCAACCCCATCGCCTTGCGCAACGTGTCGTTGCTTTCACCGGCCTTGTTATGAGCCTCCTGATACTTAGAGAACTCTCGGTTCAACTCGGCAATATGGGTTCCCCCGTTAGAACGCTGGCCAATCTTCTGCTGGTAGCTATCCTCTTGTATTTCGTCCTGTTTCAACAGATGCTTGATTTCCTTCAACATCATCTCGACATCCGTGCAACTTTCCGCCAAATTCGACATCGACTGCACTAAATCGGGAATGGCACTAGGTTTAGCATTCAAATCAGCACATCGATCAACCAGTCCCTGGGGCAGTCGAACTTCATTAAAACTGCTCGGATTTTGCACATTGATCGAGTCCAAATTTAGCGAACTCATGAATGAAGTCAGTTCCAAATCTCTCTCTTCCACTCTAGAGCCAACCGAGCGAAGCAGATCTGCCTTTTCCTCACTGTAAACCGAACTACTTTCGTGCGCCTTCATCGGCACCAATCGATGGAATATGTCCTCCCCCATGGCATCAGGATCTGTCACACTAAAAGTTATACCATGAACAAGATTTGCACCCTGCACAGCAGAAATAGCACTCAATTCCGGCACCTCTTCGTGATAGATGAATTCGTTTTCATTCTTAGCAGACTTTCGTTTCGCTTCCACCACATCCATCGTAAACTGAAGCGCATCGTTAATCTGGTCGATATTCGCCAGGCCTTTCGATTCTTTTTTCGCTTCCTCTAATCTGTCGAAAGAAGCTTGATACAACACAACTCTTTCGCCCATTTTTTGCCGCTCTTCAGATTGCTGTCCTTGATACAGCAGCAGAATACAAGACAGATAGGAAATTTTAAACTTCACATACTTCCTCCATTCCTTAAACTGCTTGCTTCCGACAATGTCCTGAATCCGTCCATCCTCCCCGTTCTGAGTCAACAGGGCAGCCAGCGCCGAATTGTAGTACGTAACAATTTGAGCCGTCACTTTCGCAATTATCCCCGACTTACGGTTGTCGCACAGGCTCTTCTCCATGATGCACTCTTGAGCCTGAGCAAAGCAAAGTGCTTGCATAAAAATCAACAACTCAGTAGAAAGATCTCCCTGCAGCAGCAGAGCGTAATTATCCTTGATGTATCCGAAGGCCCAAGCAGCGCACTGAAAGTGTGTGCAAGCTTTTTTCATACTCTCCGGATCGGCTCGACCTTCCGCTGCTCCCAGCTGCGTATGCAATGAACCGAAATTATGCAATATCACTGCCATCTCGAATTTGATGTTGTTTTTCTGCAGTGTCGCACCACTGTACAGATCCTTCCAACTGAAACTAAGCATTTGCTGACTTTCGGGTAACTGATTCAACAGAAAGCGGTTCTGGAGCGAGTGCAGCTGACAGTAGTACCGTTTCATCAGTGCGGTTCCTTCGACATCCTGCGTCGGTCGCGCTGCCATTCCTCGCAACTGTTCCAACTGATAACACTCCTTTGAGTACGAGTCCGGATCTTCATGATAGTATTCTGCGATGTACTGTTAACAGAGCAAAACAATTCCAGGGTGAGTCACTTTTTCTGCTGTTAGAGGTGTTCAAAAATTGACTCAGTGATAAGAACTACTAAACTGTTCATTATCACTCTACATGTTGAATAGTACTTGTTCCAATGATAAACCTGTTCTATGACTAACAAGCTAATGACCCCAGTGATCACCCCTAGGAAGATGTCCTCAAAACAGCTAATTAAATTTGCCATAGAAAATTCATCACCATCAACTTACTTGCTTCAGGGGTCCAAATGAAGTGCCTCCCGGACAGGTTTTCAGCTCGAAGCTGACCATCGGCATACGAGGGACAGCTTCCATTGTGAATCTAGTGGTTTAGTAGCAATTTTATCAAGTTATATGATGTTAAAAAACCTTCCGATTGAGAGACAATTGCACTGCTGATTTTTTCACAAAGCCGATGACGTTTTCACACAGGAGAAATTGGAAAATGACATAAACATAATGATGACAGCTTCAAAAAACATAGTGGGTACGAGTTTAGGGTTGGGCGGAAGTCTAACGAGCCGGTCATATGAACCGGTTCAAAGAAAAGAGCGAATGCAGGGCTCGAAGCGGTTATGCAATGCAAAAGTAGTGACTTTAATGACTAAAATTTTTAAAATAGTGACTTTTTATTGTATAGAAAGTGACCAAATAGTGACTACAAAGTCGTCAAACAGTTATGGTTTTAAGGCTAGTTGATACGAATTTTCTTAAAAAAGGCTGTGGTTAGCCGGGATTTATTTTTCTCTAAGGTTAGTTGTGCTTTATCAGCAGCACGTTTCTGTGTATATTATTGCTTTCGAACTATTGATACACCTTGTAACATCGCCTGAGCAAACTCGACCTACACCATATCATGCTTTTCAATGGCTTTTTAAGACGAGCATTAGTCTTCGAAACCAATCCGGTTCATATAAAAATAATTTCCGCGCTTCGAAACACTGGAATACCGGAATATGATACCAACTAATAGCGAATTTCTTTATTCCACTGTGTGCGGGCAAAACTGCCGAGGAATAATGAAACGTCATTGCCATTTAAGATGCAAGTAAGAAAGAGATGCCAGATAATTGTTTACGAACTTAGCACGTGCGGTGGTGGGTTGAAGCTGACAATTTCTACAGTGCGCTTCGGGCAGCACGGCAGGTCAAAACTGGGTCAAAATCGAGCGAATAAAGAAGTGTTTTGACAGCAGTTAGTGCGCTTCCAGGTCAAAACGAGGTGAGCTGGTGGAATAAAGAAATTCGCTATAAGTCAATGCCAAATGCTTACTCAAAAGAGACGAACATCAATATTGGACTGTTATGCGTGTACCGGCAAAACAACATGATCAGAGCCAGAAAACTTTCGAATAGCGTTTTTGCAGATAATTTACTTATAGAAATATAGTTTTTTTTAATTTCATATGTTGGGAAATTTTTGTTTGTGTGCATTCTCCCAACTGCTGTAGTTCTTGCTGCTGTTGTTCTTCCAGCTACTGCTGTTGTTTCAGCTGCTGTGGTTGTTGCAACAGCTGTTGTTGTTGCATCTGTCTTTGTAGCTGCATCTGTTGCAGGTTGCTGTTGTTACCACCTTTTGTTGTGACCACGGTTGTAGCGGCAACATCGTCTGTCACCATGATGCACCACCATATCTTGGTGGTGCTGGCGCCCGCTGCCGCTGTAGCGCTGTTGTCGTTTTTTCGGTTTCGACTTTGAGATGCCCTCCACAAATTCCGCAGTACTTGAAATAGCAAGGAATATCCAGCTTTCCACGAGCGGTAATGGCGGACAGTGCACGCAGCTCATTTTGACGTTTTCTGTAAGTCAGAGAATTTTCAATCGCAGTAACGGAGTAGAAAATATAACAACGTCGTAATCGTGGGCGTTTTCTTATTTAAATTTCGTCGTGCGCATGCGCGGATCAAAATAAACAAAGGTGTTTTTTTTAAAGTTGCTATGCTACGTTGCAAAATTTTTATGTTTTTCACTCCGTTACTGCGATTGAAAATTCCTCGACCTACAGAAAACGTCAAAATGGGCTGCGTGCACTGTCCGCCATTAACGCTCGTGGAAAGCTGGATAAAAATGTTTTAGGGGTGTTTGGGGCCGTTCCTAAACCACGTGGTCATAAAGAGGGGGAGGGGGGTCGTCAAAAGACCACGCACGGGGGTGAGGGGTTAACGAAATTAATATTGATATAATAATTAATATTAATATATTAATATTAATATTACTGGAAACTATTAAAACATGTGATGTCATCCTCAGTTAAGGATGATCGTCGAAGCCAAATCTCTTCGTTATTTGACATAAAAGCTGCAGCATATTCTGTAGAACGTTCGCACCTTCATATTATCTAATCCAACAGAACTAACATCAGACTTAGTTTCTTTTGCCGAACTCAGCAAACTTTTTACTGAATTTTCAAGAGCTGAGCCATCTATAATCTGTTCGGTAATTCATTTGCTTCACGGGCGTTCGGTGTTTTTTCATTGTGGCTGAAACGTCAAATAAAGAAGATAGCTCAGCAAAAATTTACAAAGCGTTCATCAAAAGTTGTTGCATGAGTCGGCATTTACAAAGCTGATTATTCGTCCCAAATCTACTAGCGTTCCGCAAAATGCAGCTTAAGCTTTTTCCCAGTTAAAATAATAAAGATAAATATGAATGTAGCTATTCGTATAGTTGCTACTGTAACCGATGATTGATTTTATACAGGTATTTCGGATTGTTTAGATCATTATACCGATGTTTCATGCACATTCGATTGAAACTAAATACGTTTTATATCATGGCAAATGTAGACTTTTTATTAATGGCTTCGAGTAAATTAATCAACTGTGGTTGTAAATTTGAAAGTACAATACCGTTTTTGATTTTTGAAGCAGAATACTTCTCTCAGGAAGTTCGGCTACATAGGGATGTGAAATAAAAATCTAAAAGCGAAAAATATGTCCAATTTCAAATGCTAATAAATCGGTTACTATTCGATGGATTTCTTTCGTTCTTGCAGCAATAGATTGGAAAATCTTCTAAGATTTTTCTCAAATGCAGAGAATTGTAATTTTATTATTCAAACTATTGTACTATTGAAAATAGTCAAGCCTTGTCAAAACGAAAAATTCGACCTCTGATTGGTCGTTATATGATTGCTTCCCAAGCACGGTCGACAGAATCATATACCTTGCAATTTAAAATATGCTATTTGGCCTATATAAGAGCCTGTTTCAGTCGAAGCCGCTCATTATAGTTCTGAACAGCGACAACAGCAGTAATCCCTTAGTAGCAGCTGTAGCAATGCAATGGATACCAGCGATAGCAGATAGCGGCCACAACTGTGGCATGGCGGATAGCGTAGCAGTTGCAGCGGGTATATCTGATTATGAAGCATTTATGCAATAATTGAATGAAAATTGCAATTACAGCAATCGGCCATTTTCAAAACTACTAAATGTTTTTGGAAGAGCATAATGAATGGTTATTAATAAACTGGAAGTGAGGTTTGATGCTGCTGCAAATGCACAGCAATGTGATGCTTTTTACGATTTGTTGATACTGTGCTAAACAAGCGGTATATACGAAACAAATCCGATTTCAAAATGACTGAGCAAGCAGCCGGGTTATCTTTCTTGTAAAAGTATTCTACTTCAACCTTGCAGTCGTGGCTTTGCACACAACCCTCCTGTGATGTTTTTTTTTGTCCAAATAGCTCGTGGAACACTTTAAATAACACAGCCACTAACAGTATTTCGGCAAAAAAATTAACCGACATTAATAATTTTTCAGGAAATTACAGAATGATCAAGAAAATTTCAAGTTTACTGAACGCGACCGTAATAAAAACTACCAAACAATTAAGACGGAAATAAGTGTATATCGTTTTGGCTTCTGTACCAACTTAAAGTTTAAGTGTTCACCGATGTATTCAAATCCGTTTTTAGGTAAATAGTATTCAATAGCATCATATGTAGTACGCATTTCCTTGTATATAAATGTACATTCTGGTGCGTTGAACTGGAGCATTCTGTTTATTTTATTGATTATTAAAATTTAATAAATAACTGAGGAAATAAAGAATAGGTTTTGTCATGACATCGTTCAAACGGTGAAGAATTCTGAAAGCAATTTCGTCATGGTGATACTGAAAATAAAAAAACAATTCTGGTTTATTATGTCGCGTTAAACCTCTTTTTACAACGACTTTTTCCGTGTGGTAGAAAAATAGAGCATTTCAAGGGGTCTCAATTCGACGATTCACCAATTTACTACAAACATGATTAATATTTAGCGCTACATAATATCTGCTACTTTTCCGTTTTACTGGATATTATCGGTGAAAATTAAATAAAACAGCTATATTGCGCGTAACGCGTGTTGGTCTACTACTCTTCGATCATCATCAGACGCCTGGCAAACATTTTTCTTTTTTATCACAATTTTTTTTTAATAACTAAACAGTTCACAGTTACACTTACAAATGGCTGTGTGCAACCTATCGGTCCGGTCTGAATAAACTATACATAGATAAATTTTTATGTCGTCCACTTTATCATCGGTAGCGTTCGTACGTATTCGTGTTTTCGGCTCTCGTCATAGCCGAGCCAATAGTCCGTTGTAGGAGGTGTTAAAATTTTCATACTCACGCTGTACGTTCGCCTTTCGACTTACTTCTTGATGATGTAAAATACGTCAGCAATCATTCTGGTCGCCGAGTCATCTATGCGTTCTAGAATTGCAGTGTTTTTAAAATCGAACACATGTCCTTCCTCTATTGTGTGTGCTGCTAATCCAGATTTTGGGTTCTTATTTCTGCAGTCATTCTTGTGCTCCGCTATCCTCACCTCCCGCTGTATGCGTTTCGTCTGTACGACGTATGTTTAGCCATCGTTCGTTCCACATGGTATGGAGTACACTACGTTCTTTTGTTTGACTAGTGGTTCTGGGTCTTTCATTTTGCTGAAAATTTTCTGTTTGATTTTGGACTGCGGTTGTAAGGCTGGTCATATCATGACGTAGCAGTATTTTTCTAATTCTTTCACTTAGACACGGTATGTAAAGGGCTGATATAAATTTCAGTGGCTGTGTTCTGTTTTCTGTTTCCAACGTTTTATAGTGTTTGTGTATCCCATCCCTTTTTATTCTATCGATAAACCATTATGGATAATTATTTTTGACGTAGAACTACGTGTTGGCGCAAACCGACCCTACGTTGTGTTATATTTTAATCGGCGGTAAACTCGCGCGTTTAATCGTCACCATCAGGGGCAATCACGGCCCAAAGCACTAACGGTCAACTCCTGCTCGCGGACAGGTGGAACGGGGAGGAATTTCTTCTAACACTTAAAACACGAGTGTTTAATTTAATTATATATTTGAACTCAGCATCGACGTTAGCTACTGGCATCGAGCCGAGTAGCTATGCGGCCTACGGCCGACTGGCGCAAATGGCCGACACAAATGTGCCGTAGGTAACGAAACGACTAACTACTGACGACTTATGACGAATAACGACTGACTGAACACTAGCGCTGCTGCGGAGAGCGCTTTTATAGGCTCTCTGGTGGTGAACAGCATTGTCCGGCGGCAAACAAAGCCGCAAATAAGCGCGCGCAAGTTGGCGTCGCTTGGGCCTCAGCCTGTGTGGTGGTGTGGTGGGCGACTTACAGTCGTGCCCATCTGAGGCGGGACTTTTGGCGCGAACACTACGTTTTTCTTTAGCCTACCACATAGGGATGTAAATAGGAAAACTATTAACGAAAAGGGGACGAAATACGCCCTTTTTAAATGCTTATAAATCGGTTTGTTTTCAACCGGTTTCCTTCATTTTTGCAGCAATTGTTTGGAAAATTATACACGCATCCACCCAAATGTAGAAAATTGTTGATTGATTATGCAAACTATTGTACTATTGATAATTGTCAAGCCTTGTTTAAACGAAAATTACGTCCTCTGATTGGTCGTTATATGATTACTTCCCAAGCACGGTCGACAGAATCATATACCTTGCAATTGAAAACATGCTATTTGGCCTATATAAGAGCCTGTTTCAGCCGAAGCCGCTCATAATAGTTCTGGACAGCGACAAGTTGTCAACAGCAGTCGTCCTTCTTTAGCAGCAGCACTAGCCCTGTTGTTGGTCACCACGTCTCAGGAACAGCGCGGTTCTTCTCAGCGTGTGTCACCAGACTGCCATTATTCCCCCGTGTTAGGGCAGCATGAAGATCGTCATCACCAAATCCAATTTTGAACAGCAAAATGCCTTTTTTCAAGGCAAATAAACAAGTCATTGAAAGTTAATAATTTTTGACAACGTAAGCAAGCATTCTGTGCGGATTCTAGCAGTTACCTCTGTCGCGGCCGTCTGATTTACAGAAGGTAAAATAGCTTCCACAGTGCATGTTGTCCGTGTATCTTAACTCCCCCACTGTTGGGGCACAAAGGTTGCGATCAGCAACCGATTTTGAACAGCAAAATGCCTTTTTTCAAGGCAAATAAACAAGTAATTGAAGGGTGAAAATTTCCTAGCATCAACACAAGCAAACATTCTTCGCGGGATCCTAGCAATCAAATTCTGTTGTAGCTTATTTAGTTAATACCTCCACTGTTGGGACAGCACAAAGGCTGCGATCAACATAACCGATTTTGAATAACAAACTGCCCTGTTAGAACGCATTCACACAGGCAGTTAATTCGAATATGCAGTACTGATATAAAGTCGATTTTATCAATCAGCATGAACAGAATTGCGTCGTCTTTTAACTGCTCAGTTGCAACATGATGCAACACGCGACAGCGACAAACGAGATCGCTTGCTTGATATTACAAGCCGTAATACGATAGGAGTAATATCGTTGCGTGTGTGAGAGCACCATCTGTGTTTACTAGCTGGATACAAAAATCAAACGCGAATTGTTGAATAATTCGTCTAAAGAACATTAGAGAATGTGACAACTGAACTGGAAGGCGTGGCCTATTACGTAGCACCCTTCGGCTATAAAAGAGTGTTTCTGGGAAAACTAGCTACATTCATTAGTCGGAAGGTGAGCTGGATGGACCGTCCACAACGTTGACAGCAGTAAAAGCAGATACAGCACTCAGAAGTAACAGCGGGTTGCGCCTGTGGCTGCCTTCAAATTGAATAAATCACTTGCGCTGTGGTTGGTCATCATGTCTCAGTAGCAGCGCGGTTCTTCTTAGCGTGTCTCGCCAGACTGCCATTGTTCCCCCACTGTTGGGGCAGCATAAAGATTGCCATCAGCTAATCCAATTTTTACCAGCAAAATGCCTTTTTCAAGGCAAATAAACAAGTCATTGAGAGTTAATAATTTTTGACAACTCAAACGAGCAATCTGTGCTGGATAGTAGCAATTTAAATCTGTAGCAGCCGTCTAATTTACAGAATGTGGAACAGCTTTTACAGCTCGTGTTTTCAGTGTTTTTATTACCCCACTATTGAGGCAGCTCAAATCAAGCGTTAGTAGACTTTATGACTCATTAATGAACACCTACTACAATGCATTTGTTAATAGTGTGCGTAGTTCTACGTCAGTCAGATACGTCAGATCGTGTCTTGGATACAACATCCTACTTTTTCTCATAATTTCTCTTGTTTCATTGGGGGCTTCCCTCCATTTTCCTCCACAAGACAGTTTGAAAGCCCGGTCAAAAATTGTGATCGCTGTGTTCTGTTTGTGTTGAAAGGAGCTGTTTGATGAAGAAATCTTCTATTCTGCTGTTTTGGTAGCCATGCTATGATAATTTGGTTGTTTCTTTATCACCCACTCCAATTTCCACCGTAAAAACCACCAATTTCCACCGAAAATGGTCGTGAAAACTGTTGAACGTGTACGACCATTTGAATCTGTTCAACGCTTACTCCACACATGCAATCGTCCACATACCGCTTGTATAGATTCATTTTATAATACCTGGTTCCTGGTTGTATAAATTTCTAAATAACAACTCTACATAAGATGGAGTCTTTTTTTTATAGTCCTAAGCACACAAATGTACTGAATGGTATGTACATTTGATAACTAATAAATCGGGACAGTCATTTTCAGCAGTTTCGGAGCGGAATTTTCTGATCTCATTATAACTGATGCGGCATTGATTCTTGTAATCGAGATTGTCTATTGCAAATTCATACCGATACTGGTGTAAATTGTTAGACGGTCAGTTCTCTGCAGCTTAGTTAATTCATAAAACTAATCGGTATTCGAAATTGAGTAATCTTCAACGCCGAAATTTTTCCCAAATTAGGATTAGAAGTACCAGCAACGGTCATATTTGCAACAGCAGATTGATTCTGGGAAATTATAATTCGTTTTTCGTTATTTTTAATGGTATTCGGAGGTAACCCTATGTTAAAATCCAGTTGGAATTTAAAAGAAAGTCTTTCGAACGGCATTTCACTCCCTGCTTCCTCGAAATTATCATGTTTTTTGCAATAATGAACGTGGCACTCCCATTAGTTGGTTTGTTTTTACCTACTGATTGTTCGGATAAGATTCCTTGTTCTATTGTTTATATTAGCACTTCCGGATTTTCCATTCCGGATCTTCATCATTACCAGATTCGCTCCACCTCGTCAGTATACTTTGAATCCACCGTTCTTTTACCTGCTCCGTTCATAACTTCCTGTACGCGTCCTCGTTCAGATGTCCGTCAAGACTACATCCAAATGCACAGTCCTCCTAGTCATGCTTGTAATTATTTCCTCCGTTCTGCCACCTCAACGGTTCTAGATAGTCGACTCCTACCGCACTGAATGGCAGTAGATGAGGAATTTTGTGATTAACGAGTAACGGTCCCATCATGAGAGCAACGGATTTACATTGCATTCGCCTGACCACTGTACGTGCGTCCTAATCCTAAAACATCTAACGGCCTTCCTGTAAGCAAGATGAGCATGAGCAGCTTTCCACAACGCTTCATTGTCCACCACCCCTCCTCTTATTCGCGGCACACTTTCAGTGTCCAGTAATGAAGAACGTTTACACGGAATGTTGGACCTCTCGATTCTCTTCGCTGGTTGATTCGCTTTTAGCTCGAAATTCACTGTAAGTATGTTAATCTTGTCGTGATTTTTGGTGTTAGGCCGTGGGTAGAAGTAACCCTATCCTTATTGAATGGCTTGAATGCTACCGCCCTCTTTTTGTTGCTCCGTCTGCATATGACAAAATTAATAATTCATCAGAACTGTAAACGTCGTTATCTGCATTTATAGTTTCTGCAGGTGGGACTCATATGTTATTATCAGCATGTCAATTGATAGGCGAAAGTAAAGACCGCGTTTTAAAGGGAAATGGCGCCATTCAAAACAAAGCGCATAGTGAAAGGCGACATGTTCTAGAAAATAAATACTAGGCTAAAAGTGGAAAGCGACTAGGTTTCACATGTCAGAGGTGCCAGATCTCTTCTCAAAGCGCAATATGGACTGAATTTTTCATTTGACTCGTAAAACTGATGGTGACGGTGGGAGTCTTGATTGCAATACCTTCTAACGGGAGTACCTGATTGCAATACCTTTTAACGTGTTATCTTTCTTGTTCGTTTGGCTCAGATTTTGACATGTTCGTTTGGCTCACAACATTCTCTTCGCATATCTCTCCATCTGAGTATTGATAGTTTTCTGTATTATACAGATTTTTTGATCACGATACAGAAATGATACAGAATACAGAATTCATACAGAATTTTGATTTTTTATACAGATTTGTACAGAATTTCAGTAATCGAAATTTTTTTTAGTTTCGGTGTGAAACTGTGATGTTTCACAAAATATTCGTACTAAAGCACAGGTATCTCTACCTCACAAATATTTCATCCGAACAACAGTTTTCAGTTTTTCGAATGCGTTTCCCGCAAATCCGCTAAACTATCCGATTCGTTTTTCACAAGCAGTTCCGACTGGGAATTTGTATAGGTGCGAGTAGGCTTTAAAATCTGTTTCTTCGTCCCACGTGGAATATTTGCGCCTGATTGTAATTCTATTGTATTTGCGTTGACGGCGACCAACGCTCTTCTTTTTTTTTATTCTCGCTTATTTTTCGTCGGTCTAGTTCCGCCACTGTTGTGGCCAATCACCGACGCCCAGGGAGGCGACTCCACACTCACGACCCTAACTCACGACCCGTTTATTAACGGACCGGCGCCAACGGCTTTACTTCCTCATGCGATGGAAGGCGTGATCCCAGAGATTTTTCGCCTCAGAAAATCTCCCGGTGTCGGCTAGGATTGAATCTAGACCAGAGCTCTTCTTTTGCTCTTTTATTATTTCTGTTCGATTTCTGCTGGGCGTCGGGCATTCAATTGAGCGGAAACTTGCTCTTCTTTGATTTTTTTTCTGTTCATCCGACATTTGGCTAGGCGGGATTCGAGAGTACATAGGAAAAAACACGGTTATAGACGTGAGTTTTCTTTCAGAAATTTTCCCCAACCTTTTAACGGTTTTAGGCGAGATTTAAGGTCGGATTCCAAGCCTAACTAACACAACCCCAAGCACTTGACGCACGAATAAAATACAGAAAAATACAGATATTTTTACGAGTTCATACAGAGTTTTCAAAATAAAATCTGGCAGGCTTGGTTACATTAGCGTAGAGATAATAAGGCAATCCATGAGACAGTTGCGATCAGCTGTTTTCAGTCTGTTTTCTACTTATGACAGCTTTATGTATGTTCGATCGGTCGCAACTTGGATCGGATCCAAAAGCGTAAAAAACAATCGCTATCCGATCGGTAGCTCTAGTATCGCGAGTGCCAAGCCTAAATACAACAATAAAAAATCACTTTTGATATTATTACCGACATTAAAAGATTTCGGTTTTGGCCGTGTTTAGGTTTTGCAGCTTGAAAAACAGCAACAATAACAAACGTACAAGCAGTGAAACGTCACTCGTGGACTGCCTTATTCTATATTCACGGGTGTCTTGACAAATGACAAATTTGTAAAAGAAACCTAGCAAAATTCAAGTCTAAAACATAATTCATAAAAAATATAGGAAAATGTTAAATTCATTCACAAAAATGCAATCATAAACTTTTTTTTATTATTAGGAGTACTGTTAAACCATAAGCTAGATTTTATTTTTGTAAAAGAAAAACATGATTTACTTCGGAGTTTTGTTTTTCCAAAAAGGTACTTAGGGATCATTCAAATAATACATAACGCGCTCAGGGGTGGGGGGGTATCCAGCGAAGCGTTATATTGCATGTGGCAAACATGTAGAATTGCGTTACATGGGGGTGGGTGGGTAATGAAAATTGCTAAATTCCGCGTTATGTAATATTTGAATGGTTCCTTACTTACTTAAATGACCGTTTCCAAAAAGGTATGCTTCTTGTTTCAGTGTACTGCATCTCTTTTGTACAACCCTGGTTCACTTTTCTGCATCTGTCATTGAAAACACCCACTGAAGAAAGACAAAACGCAGTCATCTTGTGAAAGAGAAGTTTTACTTTACGAAGTGTAGTGCTACGAAAATTTAGTTTTTCAACGCGAAAATTATCCCAAAACCATAAAAATCAATCGATCCAATGTACGTGCTGGTGTGTTCCACAATTTGCACCAAAAATGCGGACCTTGAGCGGCGGTAAAACGCTGCTTCCGTTCAAGTTTCAACTGGTCGCATTTTTTCGCTGAGCTCTCCTTACTACCACCATTACTGAAGTAAAATCCCGTTCGTTGTCTCGCTGTGGGAGCTGTTTTTCGCATCTGGTTTTTCTTGTAATTACTGGTTGCGGGGCAAAACTTGGAAGTTCGATTGAACGTGACACGGAAAATACCAGAGAAGAGTGCCGCAGGCTGAACTAAGAAGGCTTCCTCGCTCCTTTGTAGGGCTCGGGTTTGCAGCAAAAGTTACAAAGGTCAGTGGCTAGTTTTTTTCCTCCTCTCTGCGAATGTGAGGTTCTTTGATGAGGTGAAGGAAAACAGCAAAATGCACTACGCCCCAATTGTTTTATTTTGGTGCGCGTTCAATGTTGTGTGCGTTGCGCTAGCAATACGTTATTTTGGTTTAATTGATTCTGCTCCAATTGAGATCAGAAAGTTTGTTTGATCTATTTTGCTATTTCTGTTTCAAAATATAGCATTTATTATAATGAAAATGTTATTTTAAATATAATTTCATTTCCTTATTACAGATAGATACCGTGTGGGGTTGGGCCTCTGCCCCGCTGCGCCTTGCGGCTAACAGAATGGGCGACGTTCTGATCTCCGATCGACCCCCGTCTCCAGCGAGGTAAATCAATAAAAAAAGAAATTAGTATCCACTTGTATAAACCTTTGGAAAAAATTTTCCTTTCCAGACTTTCACACACGTCGGAAAAGCATCCGCGTGTTACGCTAACTGAACTGAACGTGCTCCGTCGGCATCGAGAGTTGTGTGACGTGGTGATAAATGTAAGCGGGCGGAAAATCTTCGCCCATCGGGTTATTTTGTCAGCATGCAGTCCGTACTTTCGGGCCATGTTTACCGGCGAGTTGGAAGAATCTCGCCAGACTGAGGTGACCATTAGAGATATCGATGAAAACGCAATGGAACTGTTGATTGATTTTTGTTACACTTCTCACATCGTCGTCGAAGAGTCCAACGTACAGACGCTGCTTCCAGCGGCATGTTTGCTGCAATTGGCCGAGATTCAGGACATTTGCTGTGAATTCTTAAAGCGCCAGTTAGATCCGACAAACTGTTTGGGCATTAGGGCATTTGCTGATACGCACTCATGCCGCGAACTGCTTCGAATTGCAGATAAATTCACGCAGCACAATTTTCAGGAAGTGATGGAGAGCGAAGAGTTCCTGCTGTTACCGGTCGGTCAACTGGTTGATATCATCTGCAGTGACGAGTTAAACGTCCGTTCCGAAGAGCAGGTCTTCAATGCAGTGATGGCCTGGTTGAAGTACAATGTTGCCGAACGTCGTCAACATTTGGCCCAGGTGTTGCAACACGTACGAATGCCGTTGCTCAGTCCAAAATTTCTCGTTGGGACAGTAGGATCTGATTTGCTGGTGCGATCCGATGAAGCGTGTCGTGATTTAGTAGACGAAGCGAAAAACTATTTGCTGCTTCCGCAAGAGAGACCTCTAATGCAAGGACCTCGTACACGACCAAGGAAACCCACAAGACGAGGTGAAGTGTTGTTCGCTGTTGGTGGCTGGTGTTCAGGCGATGCGATTGCCTCTGTCGAACGCTTTGACCCGGAGACGGCAGACTGGAAGATGGTCGCTCCGATGAGCAAGCGTCGTTGTGGCGTAGGTGTTGCTGTGTTGAATGATCTGTTATACGCTGTCGGAGGACACGATGGTCAGAGTTATCTGAATAGCATCGAACGATACGATCCGCAGACAAATCAGTGGAGTTGTGATGTCGCTCCGACGACCAGCTGTCGAACAAGTGTTGGCGTTGCTGTGTTGGACGGGTTTCTCTATGCCGTCGGTGGCCAAGATGGGGTTCAGTGTTTGAATCATGTCGAACGGTACGATCCGAAGGAGAATAAGTGGTCAAAGGTAGCACCGATGACCACGCGTCGGCTTGGTGTGGCCGTCGCTGTGCTCGGCGGTTATCTGTACGCCATCGGTGGCTCGGATGGTCAGTGTCCATTGAATACGGTCGAGAGGTACGACCCGCGACAGAACAAGTGGTGTGCCGTCAGTCCTATGTCGACCAGGCGGAAGCATTTGGGGTGTGCTGTGTTTAACAACTTCATCTACGCGGTTGGCGGTCGAGATGACTGCATGGAATTGTCTTCGGCGGAACGATACAACCCGCACACGAACTCATGGAGTCCGATCGTGGCGATGACGTCCCGGAGAAGTGGGGTAAGTAAGAAAAAATAAACAGTTAATTTAACAAACAAGTATAAGGGTTAGTGTCTATGTGCACAAACGCAGGCTTGACGTAGAACTACACAAAGTGTTGTTTATCAATCTCTTCAGTTAAATATGTGGTGATCCTGATAAGGGCCGTTTTATTTATTCGTATGAACGAGAATGATTATAATTGCTTTCAATGGTGCTGTTAGTTGCTTGCACTGTCACGTTAAAACGAGAATGGTACCCCTACACGTTTCGAAAATCAACAGGCGCATAGAGTGAAAGCGAAAACGGAGTGAGTTCAAAAGATGTCCCCAAGTGAGAAACACTTTAAGGAAGTGAGAATTTAAACAACGATCTGTGCTGTTCGTTGTGATACATTGTGTGAGAACAGCGTGCTTCAGTTTGAGTGGTTTGCTTCGCGAGTGGGAAAAATGGCGAAAACAATAGTTTCAAAATTATGTCATTAGAAGCCAGATGAGGTGATCAAAATACGTTGGCCAAAATCACAAATAATGCAGATACTGGAGAAAAGGTGGCTAACAGTTTTCAGGATGGCGAAACTCGGGAAAATATGGAAAATCAGGAAACATCCGACAAAACTGAAAAACAATAAGGAATTTTTTTCAACCTAGACCCCAAAATTAAACCTCAGAATGAATGTTCATTCCGGAAAACATTTCAGGAAAACACTCAATCAGATATGATAAATTTTGAATATGTGGCACGGGAATACGTTCACAATAGATTACTCAAATTAACTTTTGATGCCATAGTATAAAAAAATTACGAATTTTGCCAAAGTGTTGGGACTGAAAAGCGAAGATGTGATGAAACTACAGTGTCACAAAGATGAGTCATGCGCCATTGTGAAGACCACTGACCTGGCCTTGGTCCAAAAATGGTCGAAGAACACGCCGATAAACCTGAAGTGGAGTACAGTGGTAAAAAATATAAACTCCGCATCGCTATGAAAGTTGAAGTGTAGAAGTGCGAGTATATGATCCTCCCGGGGAAATGTCACCGAAGAAAAAGTCTTTGATTTCTTGAAACGTTAGGGCACAGTGCTCTCTATCCGGGAGCTAATATTCGGGGTAGGCCATGAGTATAGAGGTATCGCGCTGGCAGTATCACAAAACATCGAATCGTGGGCTTTTATCGACGAAGTGCTGGCTTTATTTATCTATGAAGGGTTACTGCAATAGCGCCGTCACTGTCACGAGCAAACACACCCGGGCATCTGTAGTGTCCAAAACAAAAAGTTTTCAGTCCAGAAGAGTTATCGCTAACGTCACTAAAGAAATGGGTCCACAACTACAGCATCATATGTGAAAACCGTGAAAACCTAATACGATGAAGCCAATGGCGGTGAAGCCGTCCAAAACTACACCAACCAGTCAGAAATCAGCTGTGCAAAAACAACTGCCACTGCCAGTAACCTCGGGACACTATCCCGAACTGGCAAAATCGTCAAGCCAAAACATGCCGTCAGGATCCAGCAGACAATCTTCGCTAAAATCACCATTATCGACGGGACAAAACGACGAACGGCAATGAGACGGACGAATCTTCCACTCCCGCGAGCAGCAAGAAAAACCGTGGGAGACAAGGAAATGCAAAAAGATTCGTCACGACGATAAAGACGATTTTTTTGACTTAGAATTACGTTTTACTTTAGCATACCACACAGGGATGCAAACTGAAAAACTGGGACGAAATTTGTCCCTTTTCAAATGTTTATAGGTCGGTTGGTTTTCAACCGATTTTCTTCATTCTTGCAGTAATCGATTGGAAAATTATACACGCATCTGCCAAAATGCAGAAAAATGTTGTTTGAATCTACGAACTATTGCACTATTGAAAATTGTCAAGCCTTGTTGAAACAAAAATAACGTCCTTTGATTGGTCGCTTGCTTGCTGTGTGTGTATGATATGGTATCATGTGTGTATGTGTGTATGATATGGTATGATGTGTGTATGGGATAATGATATGGTATGATGTGTGTGTGTCTATGATATGGTATGATTTGTGTGCTGTGTATGGTTTTCAACTCGGCACGATCTGCTAACTGCTGAATCCGGTTCACGAAATTCACAACACTTCATTAGTAGACATTATAACCCTGCCAAAAATCCACAAACCAGGTAGGCCCTTGAGACCGGTGGTTTCGACCATTGGGTCCACCACATACAAATTGGTGCAATATTTATCAAACATCCTAGGGAAAATCGTGGGGAAAACAGAAGCACACATAATTAACAGCTTCACATTCGCCAATGAAATATCAGGAGTGCAGACGGACGAGGATGAGGTTTTGTTCTCGTTGGACGTGACGTTACTATACACAAATGTACCGGTGGACTACGCAATAGAATGTGTTGAACAGCGATGGAACGAGATAGAGGACCACACACCAATAGACAAGGGCAGCTTCATAGCGGCGATCAAACTGGTATTGGGATCTACGTTCTTCGTGTACAGAAGTGTCTTCTATAGGCAGAATTTCGGCGTTCCGATTGGCTCGCCGTTATCTCCAGTAGTTGCAGATCTAGTGATGGAAAGATTAGAGCAGGATAGCATTAATAAACTAGAAGAGAAGGGAATATATATGAAAATATATCGTAGATATGTGGATGATTGCTTCTGTATAGCCAATAAGCAACACATTGACGTCATCTTGTCCACCTTCAATGCTTATCATGAAAAATTAATGTTCACGATTGAGAGGGAGGAGAATCAAAAGCTTAGGTTTCTAGACATGATGCTTTACAGAAGAGAGGGAAAAATAGCAAAGATTTGGGCACCGAAACAGAAAAATGGACGGTACTTAGATTTTCATTCAGAAAGTCCGTTTGCACACAAGTGCAACACAGCGATCGCGTTAGTCGATCGAGCAATTAAGCTCACAGATGCAAATCAAAGACCGTGCACAATAACAGCAGTGAGAGAAATTCTTCTGTGCAATCGGTACCCGGAATGGTTTATACGGAAAATAATTAAAAAACGAACACATAAGCATTACAACTCCCTTCAGACAGACAAAAGCAGCAATCAAGAAAAAGATTTATCTCCGCTCCTTACATTCCAGGGCTGAGCGAAAAATTGTCAAAAATTTTAAATAAGCAGGGAATAACATTAGCGCATAAACCGGGTGGCAAGATAAAAGACACGATATTTAGCCGCCTTAAGGACCCGATCCTAAAAATGAAAACAAAAAATGTCGTATATGAGGTTCCGTGTGGCACAGATGATGGCAAAGTTTATGTTGGACAAACAGGGCGTATGTTGGAAACAAGAATAAATGAACACAAACATGACATACGGAAAAAAGAAGCAAAAACAGGATAAGTACAGCATCACCTGGATCATGGACACAATTTTGACTTTGACAACACGAAAATATTGGAACGCATCGAGAATCAGGAGAGCAGAACCATTGCGGAGGCGTTTCACGTACGGCGGGTGGGTGACGAGAGAACGGTTAATATGCAACGCGAATGTGGGGGGATTTATTCAGCCTACAATGGTTTAGTGAGTAAGATCCGAGCAATATCTCATACCGTTACAGAAAATTAAAAGTTACCAACACAGGTGAAAGTATATGAGTAATAAATTAAAAAAAAAAAATTTAACAAAAAAAGTCAGTAAGCAAACCACACTGGTGGGAGAAGAATGTTGTTTTGTCATGTAAGTTGAAAATAAAAATTTGTGTAGTACGTGTTGTGTAACTAATGTTGAAAAAAAATTTTAGATCTGACGATGGCTGAATAACAGTACGCCGAAACGTCATGTTAAAACAAACATAGTGTGTATATTTCACCGAGAAAAATCAACCATCCAAAGGGAATAAAATTATACGGTGACTAAAACCTCAAATAATATTATAACTCATTACCCAAGTAAAAATATTGGTTTTATCTAAGTTTTATAGCGCTCAATACTGCCAAAAAAAGCGCTATAAAACTTTGATAAAAACAGTTGTGTTACTAGGGTAATGAAACACTCAATGCATTTGTTAATAGTGTACGTAGTTCTACGTCATTTATGCGGTCGTGTCTTGGATACAACCTCCTACTTTTTTTTAATTCTCGCTTATTTTCCGTCGGTCTAGTTCCGCCACTGTTGTGGCCAATCACCGACGCCCAGGGAGGCGACTCCACACCCAGGACCCTAACTCACGACCCGTTTTTATTAACGGACCGGCGCCAACGGCTTTACTTCCTCATGGATGGAAGGCGTGATCCCAGAGATTTTTCGCCTCAGAAAATCTCCCGGTGTCGGCTAGGATTGAATCTAGACCAGTTGGGTTGGTTGTGAGTGGATCAAGCCACCTCACAACCATTGACACTTATGTCGGCGGTGGGATTCGAACCCAGGCGTCGAGCGTGGTTGGCGGAGACATTACCAACCACCCTAGGCCCCCGCTTAAGACAACGATTTGAAGGAGTGCTAAACATTTGTATGGCTTTCACATCCTACAACGTAGTTTCCATCAACATCAACACTTTTACGAATCAAACATAGTTAAACGATTCACAAACCTTGGTCAACATTCAAAATCTCGATAGAGTATGTCTGCAAGAGGTGGAAAATAAACAGCTGTCGCAAATGTAGATCACGCGAAAAGAAATACAGCAATTACACGTTGAAAAAAGTTTGGATGGTGAACTTACTGCCCGACGAGTGCAAGACGTCACTATCACCAACGTTTATGCTCCTCCTGAATTTGCGCTGCGAGCAGCTCGGGAAGAATTTTTTAAAAGCACACTTGTAATTCTGATGGGCGATTTCAACTGTGGCTCCGTCCGTGTGATTCATCCTGCCAAAAGACTCGCTCGTCACTTTGAATAGCTTGCAACAACTACAGCTCCTCGAAGTGTGGGAAAGATTTTGCCCCTGTGATACCGGCTTCACCTTTATAAGCAGAAATGCACGACCCCGTCTTGATCGTTTTTGCGTGTACTGGACTACTCGATCATCTTCGAGCAGCACATACTCATGTCTGCTCTTTCTCCGACCACAAAGCGTTCACACTTCGGCTCTGCCTTCCCCATCTTGGCTGAGAATACGGCCGTGGTTTGTGGTTTCTTCGCCCTCCCTTTCTGACCTTAGAAAATTTGGCGAACTTCCAGTACCGGTTGCAATACTGGACCCGCCAGCACCGAAATTATGCATCCTGGATAGACTGGCGGCTGTCGTATGCTATGCCTTAAACCTTACCTTTCTCCAAATGAATGTCGCGAGCAGCTTTTGACGTTTTCCACAACGAGCACGAGCGGCTTTAGGTCGAACTACGGCTTGCATATGATGGCTACTACCAGAGCCCTGTGTTGCTATTATATTTTATTTCAGCAGCCTAGCCTGCAGCTCGTGGTTCATACGCCTAGGCCACTCTCCGCTTTCGGTTTGTACTCCGCCAAATATTGTCCGCAACACTTTTCGTTCAAATACGGCCAGTGCGCGTATGTCCTCCGTAACACATCACTCGGTCTGATGTAGCTTTGGTAAGTCGTGTCAGTTTATCCGGGAAACCGTAGTTGTGCATTATTTGCCATAGCTCTCGATCGACTGTATAATACGCTTCCTTGAAGTCCACGAAAACATGATGTGTGGGCTCGTTGTACTCCCGACTTTTCTGAAGGATCTCCGGAGAGTAAAAAGCCCAAGGAGCCCGCTTGGAACTCTCCAACGAATCCTTTTTTTTTTTTTTTTTTATTCTCGCTTATTTTCCGTCGGTCTAGTTCCGCCACTGTTGTGGCCAATCACCGACGCCCAGGGAGGCGACTCCACACCCAGGACCCTAACTCACGACCCGTTTATTAACGGACCGGCGCCAACGGCTTTACTTCCTCATGCGATGGAAGGCGTGATCCCAGAGATTTTTCGCCTCAGAAAATCTCCCGGTGTCGTCTAGGATTGAATCTAGACCAGTTGGGTTGGTTGTGAGTGGATCACGCCACCTCACAACCATCGACACCTATGTCGGCGGTGGGATTCGAACCCAGGCGTCGAGCGTGGTTGGCGGAGACGTTACCAACCACACTAGGCCCCCGCTCAACGAATCCTTTCGCTAAAGAAGATAGACGGCGGAGTAGAATCTGGGTGAGACCTTTGTAGGCAACGGTGATCAGCGTTATGCCGCGGTAGTTGCTGCATTGTAGCCGATCGCCCTTTTTATAGATGGGGCAACTCCTTCGGTAGTCTCTCTTCCTCTCAAATCCTAGAGATTACCCAGTGAAGTGCCGTTGCTAGTGTCTCTTTCCCATGTTTATAGAGCTCTGCCGGTAGCCTGTCCTTGCCAGCGGCTTTGTTGTTCTTGAATGACTTAATTTCCCGTTTGATCTCCAGGATATCGGAAACTGGGACACTACTGTCGTTTGTAGGCACTGCAAGGATAACTTCCCTTCCGCCTCCTTCCGTTGCTCCGCTATTGAGGTGCTCATCGAAGAACTGCTGCCACCTGTCAACAACCTCGCGCTCGCTTGTGATCAGGTTTTCCCCCACGTCCCTACACATATCTGGACTCGGTGTGTAGCCTTCGCGGGATTGGTTCACCTGGAAAAATTTGCGCGTATCGTTAGCCCGAAACAGTTGCTCCAGCTCTTCACGATCTCTGTCCTCCTGCTGGCGCTTCTTCCTCCTCAGAATCGTGGTCAACTCATTTCGAGCTCGTCAGTATTTGGCCGCGTTCTCTCTTGTGGCGATGCTTAGATGTTTTTTCCAAGTTATTTTCTTCCTCTCCATCGCTTGCTGGCATTTTCCGTCAAACCAGTCATTTTGTCGGCTCGAAGTTACCACACCTAGTGCCGCGGTTGCGATCTCTCCATTGGCCAAGCGTAACTTCCCCCACCCATCGTCGAGAGTCGAAGCACATAATTCTTCCGTGGAAGGTAGTGCCTCGTAGAGTAGGCGCGCGTAGTTCTCGGCAGCCTGAGGGCTGGTCAACTGCCGGATGTTTGGCCGAGGAGGACGGTTCTGACGCGTGTCAAAGATCGTGAAATGTTTTGAGCGCACATGCTACTAGGTGGTGGTCTGAGTCGATATCCGCACCCCGAAGGGAGCGTATATTTGTGATGTTTTAAAAAAAATCGGTCATCAATGAGAACGTGGTCAATTTGGTTTGTTGTTTGGTGGTCAGGTGATCTCCAGGTGGCTTTGTGGATATCTTTGCGCGGAAAGAAGGTGCTTCTAATCACTAAGCCTCGGGAAGCTGCGAAGTTGATGCATCGTTGGCCGTTGTCGTTAGTGTCGGTGATGATTAATCAGGTCATGGATGAAATGCTGACACTGCAGCGTAACTTCTAGTTTAGGGTCATCAGTGAACCGTATCTGACAAGAGAACCTATCTCTGTTTACCAACTTTGGGAACTTGGAGTTTTATCACAATATGTTCGACGTTATTCACCGGGAACTCAACCTTAAGATGAAGGACTTTCTTTTTTAAAAAAGCAGTTTTATTTTGACTTGATGTGTTGTCATCAACTTTCATTTCGTCAGCTTCTTACTCTGGCAGAATTTAAATTTAATTTTCACTGCTAACTTTAGAAGTATCGAAGAGAGAATGCACTATCTTTCTTCTCCTCAGACTGCTTAAGGCTGGTCTTCTAATATGTACTTAAAAATTTAATCCCTATAAGCGAAAATTATTTTGTTCTGTGAATATATAAACTACACTAAATCGTCATTTTGTTGGCCTTTTTTTTCAACAGGTTGGTCTGGCAGTTGTCAATGGTCAGCTCTACGCCGTCGGGGGTTTCGATGGTACCGCCTATCTGAAGACCATTGAAGTGTACGATCCGGAAACGAATCAGTGGCGCCTTTGTGGTTGTATGAACTATCGACGACTCGGTGGCGGCGTGGGAGTCATGAGGGCACCGCAAACCGAGAATTACATGTGGTAAATACGCTTTGCTTGTTTTCGCTAATGCTTTTATTTTATGTCTTTTTATTTGCTTTCCACGACAACCGCCGCTTCTTGAGAACTTTTGTTTATCATTTTATGTTCAGCTTTTTAAATAATATGTTTGCCCAAAAGTTTTGTTTTTAGTTGCTGCTAACTTTCCAGTACTGCTCTGATATAACCTAATCGAACTTTTTTTTATTCAATCGAACCAACGACACTCGTCATGAAGCCATCACTTTTTTATAACTCATATCTTCTTTTTTACATTTTTAGGATACGCAAAGATTCTGTTGTTTAACATTCATACACATTCGACTAGTTTATACATTGAAACAGTTCACAAAATCCTTCGCACGCCCTTTGAGGGCTGTGTGGAATAGCGCAAGATATTGATAAAAATCGGATATTTCATATCGGCAGGAATTTGCACGATCGCGAAAAACGTTGCGAGTTTACTCCATTTCAGGGAAGAAACACAATTATTACATACTAAAGAAAGTAACGACTATCAGGAAATCTCCATTAGTGGTAGCATTCGTGGTAGTCGATTTGAAGAATTGTAAAGTTAGTCAAAATTAAGAAAATCCAGTTTTTGAAATGATTCGAAGTATTTTGATTTAATATCAATACCACTAAACACCTTTTTTAATAAACGAAAACTTCATAACTCACAACTGAAACTGAAAACTGCACTTGCACACGCTAGATGGTAGAAGAAAAATACGCTAACTTAGTTAATCAGTTCAGTTAGGTACACATCACATCGACGCTAGAGGCCTGAGCAAAGTCAGTTGCATGTTTGAATCAGCTTTAACACAGCTCCTGTCGCAGGTTATGCAAAACGTATTCACGTATTCGTGTATTCCATTTGTGTTCCAAAGTCATTTTCACACTACGCGCTGCCAATATGTGCTCTATTGTGTTAAATCGATGTGTTTTTGTTTCGCAGATCATGCACTGTGGGTGTTAACACATATAATCATTTTGCGATTTTTTGTTTGTTTGTTTGTTTCGACTTCATCTCGCCTTCTAATGCAACACGTAATTTTTAAATGTTTTTTATAACATTTATGTCGAATTTTAACGCCTAGAGTCGTTACTATCCCTAACGGAAACGGTTAAAGACGAAATATTTGCAAAAAAACTAGATTAAATAATTCTCATTGTGATTAATGTTAAGATGAACTAAAAAAAAGTATTAGTTTTAAGAAACGGTGATCACTTATTTTATTCGAGTAACGGTCCACCTTGTAATCGGAACCCGTTTGATCGTTAGACTATCGAGATGTTTGAGCTTTAAGATTGGGCTTGCGCAGCTTTCTGAAGCAGAACAAGAAAGAGTCTTCGATCACGCCTCAGTGTAGCACGTAAAAAAAATACCGCTGATAAGCGATGTTACTTTCAGCTAGCTTTTTGACTATGATTTTTTCCTCGTTTACAAGCTGAGAAATTGCAATGAAAATAAATTATTACTAAAGAAAGGAAATTGTTGAATATAAAAATGTAGATAATAGAATTAAATGTCGCTGGCATATTTCTTTCTTGTAGGATTTGAAAGAATAGTCAATACCATATATTATCGATGTTCGTGATTTATAGTGACAAATACGACTTAACAGTTGATTAAGGCAGAGTTGTCGAAATATTTTTTCCTGGCCTTTTTATAGCTTCCTTTAATTTGATTAAAACAGGTTTTATAAGGCAGTACTTAATAATAATTTTGTGCCCGAGCGCCTGACGAACAGTACTCTAAGTATAAAAAATCTCATGATTACCATTCTACTTGAATCCGAAACAAATGTTGACTGTGACCCATCGCACACACCTTGCTCCACGAACCCGTCTGTCTCTCGCTAGCTAAGTGGTTGACCTTTACTATTTTACATTCTCGCATCACGACAGACCCCTCGCGATCGAAACAAATTCCATGTGACAGACACCACGTGATTACACGCTCGATCTAGTTTTATACGCACGAACATACAACCATGCTCGAGCACATGTGGGTCGATTGCGTCAAAATCCCGGCTTCGAAAGTTCAAATGTAAGATGGAAAGGCGTAATGACTTGTTTGCCGCAGACGCAGTTTTCCGCTCCTTGTGAAGACCACTACCTGCTGCATCACTAATTGGCTTAATTTCACGGTATGCAATTTTGAATCAGGAAACGATGAAAAGTAGCCTTTTCCGCCCCATAGATTCCATCCTCTTTTACTCATCTTTAAAGTACGGTACACCCGATCGTAGTGAATGAGGCGACGACGGCGTTAAGATTCCGTTGACGTCTCCGTTGGCGGCAGCGTGACACGGAGCAGAGTCGAACTCAGACAGCCAGTTGCCATATTTTTGCGATATTTTTCGGTGACCTTCAAAATACTACCCTGTGTGCAGAACTGAGAAGCTTTTATTGTTGCTTTTTTTCAGCACGGCCCGCCTAAGCGGATTCATGATTTTCTATAAGTGAAAAAGCGTGCTATTGTAACAAATTGAGCAACGATGTCATTAATACAAGAAAGAAAATCTTTGTTCAGAAATGAGGTGAGATAACGATTGTCCATAACCTCCGAAAATGATTCAAGTTGCTTGCTTATCAATTATGGTAAAAGTTTTTGTGCTTCAAAAGATCGATTTCGGAATTGCGCAGACATCAGACCTTTTAACAGAAATACTTTGAGGAATTTCACGCAAATTCGTCTATGGTAGCATCCTCTTAGATTTGAGTGGAATTTTGTGTCTGTAAGATTCTTATTTTAATTGCCCTGGGCTTGGTGGTTGAGCTCCTATCTCGGGTTCTTATAGCTTTACGGAATCCTAAGATGGAGCCACAAAACTATTGTATGAGAGTTTTGACAGCCCAAGGGCGCGTGCTCCCGGGTGGCGGATGGGAGCTAAGGGAGATGATGAGAGTCAGATACCTATGTTGTAGTCTTTCCTACTCTGATCTCGGCAATCTCCTATGTGAGAGAGTTTTTTAACAATATTAATTAACACTAAAGAATTTTTCTCACACGTGGACCAGACCACATAGTGTAAGCTCTTTTCTTATCTATATCCATGAATGCATTACAGTCCCACATGATACTTCGTTACCTATTAGATAAAATGAATTAATGCTTTTACTTTTTTCTGGCAGCGTGACTTATGCATTCATGGATGGACTGTAGTTGCGCGTGAAATTAAATGCTTCACTTTTTATTATAAGTTCCATGTGCAAAGTTGTATTGTTGTATGTAGTATCATTTAGTAAACGGGTACGTGGTTTCTTTATCGACTACATCGTTCATATATACATTCTGTTTCATTTTCCCTTTTCGTTTTTTTTAATATTTTCATTTTTTTTTTATTCCGAGTTTCATAATAAAATTTCGAGTTTAGATGGTTAGATATGAATTGAATTCACCAACACAGCGAAATTTGATCAAGGAACCACAGTTATTCGTTTTCAAAGCTAAGTATTATTTTATCATGTCTGTTTTTGTTTATTGATTAGCATATGTTGTTATTATTATGTTCCGTTTTTTTATTATTATAATTGTTACGATTATTATTGTTAATATCAATATTTTTATTATTATGATCATTGTTTGTCAGCATACTAAACTCAACAAACAAACAGATGCACATACATTTACACACACACGCACTCACACTTACACACACTTATTAACCTTCAGAGATCCTTGCCTTTCCTTATCCTTCGGCAGTTAACTGACTAGTTATAACTCAGGGGTCTTGCCAAGATGCTACCCTAACAAGACAGTATTTTTGCAACTTGCCCAGGGTTATTCTAGTTATTTACACAGAATTTAATTGACCAGCTGGCCACTGAGGCTGTGATGCCAATCCTCTTATCACTGGTATAGCATGAATGGTGCCTCATAACACCAGTGACCCGGCCCTTGGCCCCCTTCTATACCTCACAAATACAAATACAAATACAAAATGTAAGATTCTTATTTTGATTGCGTTTCTCGTACCGTTTTTTTGAATTCACAAGTTTTTCTATGACTTTGTTTTAGCATTTCGTTGTTGAAACATATATAGTTCATTTAGGCGATAGTCCTCTGCGGGCACGAAACATGGAGAATGCTTGAAGAGAACTCGCAAGTAGTGCCTGTTTTCGAACGGCGTGTGCTTAAAACCATCTTCGACGGAGTATGTGAAGATGGCGTATGGAGACGAAGAGCGAACCACGAGCTGGCGCAACTCTACGGTGAGCCCAGTATCCTGGGAGTCGCTAATGCTAGAAGGGTACAATGGGCGGGACATGTTGTGAGAATGGCGGACAACAGTCCCCTATAAATGGTGTTCGTCTTAAATCCGGCCGGTACAAGGTGTAGAGGCGCGCAACTATCTAAGTGGTTGAACCAAGTGGAGCGAGATCTTCAAAGTGTAGAACACTTAAGAAACTGGAGACAAGCTGCCATGGGCCGAGTTCGTTGACGTAACATTGTCAGGCAGGTGAAATATTTGATGTTTCACCAGGAAAAAGAGTAAGGATAGACTGGAAACGACAGACAGCTTACCCTGTAGATTATCAGGAGACACTGAATATAAATTTAAAAACGCTATTTCTTACAGATCAGCATCAAACTGAAGAACAGCTATGCTTAAATACGACTAATACTGAGTGCCAGGAACCTGCCTATTCCATATTCCGCTAATTCCAGGGACGACTCGTGCTGTTCAGTATTCCAAAATGTTTGATGGATTCTAGCTAACGAAATTTGTGCTCTAACTCCTTAAGAACCCTGTTTATTATTGCATCATGTAATATCTGGTAGAAGACTTTTATCAAATTATCATCACCCTTGTAAACCTCTACACAAGCGTCATACAAATTTTCAAAATGCTTGACTGATTTAAACTTTTTAATCTCAGTGCGACAAGATTGAACATTTTTGTTGCATTCTATAGCATCCAAATATTTGTGCTGAAACACACTATATGGCACGTCAGTAGAAGTGAAGATGTCAGCAAAAACCTTTAGTAGAAAAATTGCTTGGAACTCCGGTAAAAAATCTATGTAAACCACGGGCAGTAACACATGTATCCCCATCCCAATTTGAATTTGATTGATACAATTCCACGACCACGTTGATTGAACGAGAATTGTATGACCATTTTGTACGACAAACGTTAGGAATTTTTGGAATCGATATGCTTTCTCAATGCTTCGTTCCGTTTAGTTGATTGGGGAAAAATCCTGCAAGGGATGATAGCGTTCTTCAAAATTCGCAGATACATGTTTCCTCAGAACAAGAATAGAGTACCTCGAGATTGAGAATATAGGTTCGGAAGTGTATAAACTCAGCTTTAGGAAAGTTATTTTTCACAAAAGCTTGTGTTCCTCCAATATAGTCTGATATTAACATCGCGCCGTTGTAACTTTGAGCGATTGATTTGTCACCATTCAAATCAAAATCCACAACGAACAAGTCCACTTGAGCCACCCGTGCGGCGGCTGTTTTGTTGCTACTAACGTCAAAGAGACGAACAAACTGTTCTACCGGGATACCTAATTGAATCATTATACGCAAAATTTTACATAGAAATAATAATCCAACTTAAGACTAAAAGTCATCATACAGACCAAAATGTTTCATAAGTACCGTCTTTTTGAACATAACATAGAACACAGCAGAGCTGAGTCAACCGTCCAGCATCAGTCGTTTCATCCATCAAAACTGCAGCGTAGGGAGCTTCATTTATCGCTTTAGCAATTTCTTGCAGGACAAATTTTCCAAACTTGATTATATCGTTCTGAGTTACAGACGATGTTCCCGTAAAGACATTTGATTGGTGCAGAAATTCTGCAAAACAATTGTCACGCCGTGCTACAAATGAACACAGGGCCTTATAGTTGCCTCTCTAATTAAAATCTTTTGATTCATCGAGCCCACGGAAACTCAGCCCGCGGATACCTAAAAAAGAAACGATTTCGATGAGCGTTGTCATCCCTTTTCTTTTCTTAATTACTTGGGCAATGTGATACGTTTTGGCAACATCATGCGTGTGGTCCAGAGATTCATCGTTCCTGATCCTACCAAACGTTTTATGAGCTTCGGTGTTATCAATGTGATCTTTACGATAACGAGTAGTGAACTTTCATAGCAGCTGTTAGATGATTCAAGTCGGTAAATCCTACTTTCGACCATACATTACGATCCTGATGACGCTGAAATAGCAAACAGGACCAACAGTTAAGGTTTTTTTTACTGCTATAAGCCGATCTGTCGTCATTGATTTTTTTTATTTCGTGTAAAATAATTTAAGGTTTTTCATGTCAGGCTGAAGAGGAAACGAGAAATTTCTGGAGAGTCGGCTACTAGGTACGGTCCAGATAGCCAATCCTATTCCTCTTCGATATTGGATACGCCAAAACGCAACGATAGTAACAACGAGATGACATTAACGTCTCCATAAGACCTGCGAAGATAGTGCAAAAATAAAATGACGTCACAGTGTCTCCAAGAACAAACGTCAAAGAATGAAGAAACTGCGTGCTGCCGGGTTTACTGGTTAATCTCACACCAGGGGTGGCATTGTGCAGCTCGATTCGAGCCATTTCCGCTATTTTCGAGTACGTCACATACTGCCAGTTTTGCTTTAAGCTCAAAAGGAGCTGTCATTGTCATTTGTCCTTCGGCCAATCCAACCCATAAAATCGAAAAAAAAAAATACGAAAAACGAAACATAACGCCCACCAGCGATCATTTAGTTTTGTTCGAGTTACTCGAAACGAAATGCGCAATGCCACCCCAGGCTACCAGGCTGCTACGACAATAATAGAGGCAGGCCAGTATATAAACGGTGCCGCAGGAACCAGAGGCGTCCAAAGACGACCTACAAGTTTATTGGCCAACTCTCACTCAGATGGTCGTTCATTCAGGGATGTAGTAAGCTTGGTGAAAGTTGGGATAATTCACAGGGGATTTGATTTCCAATCAATCAAATGACAACAGTGAACCTGAACGCTTTACAAGATGCTCTTCTCCTGCGGGTCGAAGAGCAAAGGCACGAAGTGGTTAAACCGGATTTTGCAAAATGTAGCTACAAAAGTGTTTCTACTGTAAGGACCAAGAAATGCATTATTCCTCTTAAGGGTTGATTTTAACGACGAACGGATGAAAGGCCTCATAGAGAGCCAAAATAGCGCTATAACCACGAAAAACTGGCAAATAATTATTCGCACAAACGCCAACAGTCATGCTGCATGGAATCGCTACAGATTTTAGCTAAGCCTAACTCCATGATTGACTTCCGTTTTGGCGAAACGCAACTTCAAAAGAAAAAACATCGACCACGTCAGATCTCTAAGCCGAAGGAAAAGAAGCTTGAACGTACTGATCCCACTAGCCTGTTGAACTTCATTGATTCCTGGTATATTAGTTAACCATTGATATCGTAATTTAAGTTAAACCACTTGATTACTGTTTGGAAAACGATAAATAAATTTCTATTACTTATCGATAGTCAGTATAATTGGACTTAGTCAAATAGCGATATATAAACTACTTCACAATTATCTATCTATCGGCTAAACTGGTTGCACTGCCCGCGCAACTAAGTAGAACATAACAAATGAAACTATCTGACAACATGGTTGTTCTGTCACAGTTGATTCTGCTCTATTGCTATTGGTGGAACGACTGGAAAGAGAATTGTTTACCAAAACAGTGTTGTTGTGATAACCTCACAGGTATGGCGTTAGTGCGCGAATATAAATTAATATTAATCACTGTTTATTTTCTGGTATTTCAACATAGCCTACAGCCCAGCGATTCGATAGCAGGACCTAGTGGTGCCAATTGGTGGCTCCAAGACCAGGTACTAAGGACAGAATCGAAGGTGACGGGAAAAATCTAGTGCTTCCGCTGTATCGTCTAGAATATTCTAGAAATACTTTCACTCAGGAACCATGGTACAATAAAGACAAAATATTCGGAATTAAATCGAACACGTGTAGGGGTAAACAGGGTAAGACCGCCCACCGTAGTTTTACTACCAAGTTATATAATAATTGAAAAATCTCTTTAACGTGTCTATTACAGTATAATTACATAACATTCTGCACCTCTTTATGTTTTGATAGTGCGCGAACGGTCAAAGAAACAATCAAAAACAACCTTTCAGCTGGCAACCAGTCAATGCGCTATTGTTTTGCGGCAACGGGACTTAAGGTTTTCTGTCTAAAAACTATTGTTTTGTTCGTGAATATACGATTAATCGCTTGCCTGAAACTGTCTTCTTTCGGAAATATCGAAAGCCGTGAGTAGTCTTGTAATTTTGACTACTTTTTCGGTGGAATATAAAAATGTTCCACTGGGGGTAAAGCCACCCACTACACATAGGGTAAAACCGCCACGTATACAAATGTTTCTTGTTTTACTTCAAGACCCAAATGCCTCGACACTAAAAAGGCAATATTTACAGGATCAGTAAAGCAATTTCAAGCCCCTTAAGACAACGAGGTTCGACCATTTTCGACTTGGTTGAAGCTGTTCTAGTAATATTTTTTCAACAAGACTCTATTTTGAAAATAGTAAACTTGTGTAAAAATGGTATTAATGAACAAAAAAAAATTTAGAGCCAGGACGGTTTGTTTGATCGGTATGACGTCTCTGGCAGAGTTGAAAATAGTAGTTTTTTACTTCCGAAAAAAGTATACACTGTGAAAAAAATGAAAGAAAATATCAAAAATTAGAATTAAAAATAATTTTTTAAATTCATTTTAAAAAGACCATGTTTTTGCCTGCAAAATCCACAAAAGGTACGCTAAAATTTGATGGTGGTTGGATCTCCATGCAATAGAAATATCACTAGCTCAAATTTTGTGAAGGATTTTTTTGGCAGTTTGTTTGATTAGTAGAGAGTTGGTAATTTTGTTCTTCAAAAAAAAAAAAAACAAACAAATTAATAATTATTATTATTACTCTATGAGTTTTTGTTTTTAGCTTGTAGACATTAAAAACTTAATATCTTGAAAAACTCCATTTCTGAAAAATCTATTTATTTTGAAAACCATAAAAAGTTACCTAAACATTGATTTGAACTTGGATAATCAAAAAATTAAAAAAATTAAAACTTAGAAAAAAATTTTTGTTCAGATGTTTCGCAGTGTATATTTAAAAAAAATTCCATCTACAACTTTTTCAAAGAACTATACCGATAAAATCACCCGTTTTGGCCCTAAAAATATTTCTTATCCTCAAAAAAAGGTTGGCGATCTTACCCCGCTGGTGGGCGATCTTACCCCGCATGAAAAAGACCTGCACATTTTCAATGAATTTTTAAAATTGAAAAAAAGCTGGAAAATAAACAAAAATATTTCAGTTCTTATTTTTTAAATGCGGGTATTGAATAGAAGAACCTCTTAGCGAAGAAAAAATTAAATTGCAGCCGCAACTTTTTTTTTCTATAAACAGAATTGCTTAAGGGGGCGGTCTTACCCCGCTTACCTCTAAGTCGTTTTATGACAAGTACTGCGTGCGGAATATTATACCACATATATTATTATTATGATTATACCACAATAGATCAAACAATGGTCGCAGTGGTTCAGTCTTCTACAAGAGGAATCGCGTGCGGAACCCATTCGTGTTATTTCAAATTGTAAAAATTGGACTTAAAATGTGGATTGATAGTTAACTGGATGGCTATCAGAGGATCCAGTCAAAAAGGGTAATAACGCCCAAAGCAAAAATTACAAAAAAGGTAAAAAGCAAAACCCCGGTGCTACATTCCGTATCGGAACTCGACCTATTTATTATACACAGACTTTGCAGCCAACTGTTAAATGTACAGGACAATTGCGGGGCTAGCGCTACAATCCTACTGACACTTACAGTCTCTCCCGATCCGAGACTCGAACTACGACGACTGGCTTGTTTGGCCAGCATCTTAACTCAAGACCAACTGAGAGAGTGACAAAAAAGCTATTAGAGCTAAATAGATGGGCGCTCTGTATCTACACAGAACTAATAACCGGGTACTGTCCGAGATAGTATCATCTAAAGAACAGTGGTCGAATTCAGGATGATACCTGTCGCTTTTGCAGCATTGAAAGCGAAACCTCGGAACATCTGCTATGCAGCTGGGCTGTATTATACATGAAAAGAATCAAATAACGTTACAAAAGTTTGGAAATGCCTTAGAATATGACAAACAATCAGGGATGAATTTTGACCGAGACGCGATATTTTTTAACGGTTCAGTATAAAAGGTTAACAACTGTTTGATTTCATATTTGATCGCATACCTTTTTCCACAGGGATTTCAAAGTTAAGCTCATCTGCGGGGCGCATTCTGAGTACTGACTGCAACAGAATCGTTCAGTACAAATATTTTAATCTAGGAACAAAGTTTCACCGCCCCGACATTCACCGTAGAGATTTCAAGCGGGAAAAATTTGTCTTTGCTATGTCACAAAACCCACAAAAAATTCACTAAAATCTAAGAGGGTGCTGTGCCTACTCGTCAGACGAGTTGGTGTGAAATCCCTCAAACTCATCTAACCCATGCTGTATTCGAAGAAAAGGGGCGATGCTGCTGGCTGAAGCAGCGCTCGGTCAAACGTAAACAACAACGGGCATGAAATATGTGTGTGTCTTTACGAAGCTGGATAGTAAGGCAGAGAGGAAACCCCGGGACGCAATGGTTCGATCTGTACCAGCACTAGTGGATGATTTAGATTCCATTCATAGTGCAATGGTGACGGCATAACGAGGCAGAAATGTTTCGCTCGCGGTTAGTGGTGTCGATAGTGACTTAATAGCTCCCGATAAGGTGTTATCTTCTTCCTGGAAGTGTTAAATTTAGTCCTATAGTGTACTCAGCCGTTCGATTAGTCGGTGCTCAACATTCAGAATGGATCTGAACTTCAAATGTCCACTGTGTGAAACATATTTCGACTCGAAAGATGACCTCACCGACCATGTCAAGACCGTCCATACTTCGTACTACTACGATACGTATTTAGTGCCCCCGGTTCTTTTTTTACCTTCTGAAACGCCGCTCATTGTGACAGGAGCCCCCAGCACAGTGATCACAACCGAACCGGTATTTGCAAAAGTAGATGTGAGTGTGCGAACAAAAAATCTAATCGAGTAAACGTTTCTTTTGTAGGTTTCGACCCCCGAAGTGCTAGTGGAACCGGTGGTTGCAGACGACGGATGTTGTGACTGTGGATGCTGTTCAGGCGATGCCGCCGGAGCACACGCGGACTCGGGGGGTGATTGTGGAGACTGCGATTGCGATTGTGATTGTGTGGTTATGTGAGCCTTGACCTCGGACCGGTTCGGTCACTAGGCGAACGTTTAGTACTAGCGACTCAAGTTCTTCGATATTATTACTTTCACTATTTATGTTATACACTAAAGCGTTTTGCAAATATGCCCGACAAGCTGATGTTATGAAGTGTGAATAACATACGCAAAAAGTTTAGACATGTTTCATACATATGTTGATTAGGATTAGAACTAAGGCGTCACTCAGCCTCGATTCATGTTAGATGCTCTATTTTACTTTCAGTTAGGCCATAAAATAGAAACGTAGTTTTTTGGCTTTTTTTTATAAATATACTCTACAGAATACAGTTTTTCAATTTTAGTGGAAATTTATCCCAGTGTAAAGCACTATCGAAAAACAATGTAAATGACTATCCATCATGTCGTTGCTAGTAATCCACCGTACAAATCAAACAAAATTATCCGCCTAGTGGCAAGGTACAGTGCACCGCGCAAGACTAATGGTGTTTATTTTAATATCCTTGCATTCATTTTAGTATCAAACGCAGCGCCGTTTAAATGTACTGAGCCATCTATCGTTTCAGCCGAATTTCTGCCAACGGATGGTGGTGTAGTCGTAATTTCGTGGATTAGGTCTGCTCGAATGTGCATTCCACGGCGGCGTACAGAAAGTAAGCTTTGATGCACCGGGGTAGCTCTCCCACCCATTGGTGCAAGGAGAAACTATACATTTTTTATGGTTTGGCGGGGAAGGGTCCATGATGAGTGCCAAAAATCGCAACATACGGCTATGATAGATTAGCAAGCGATACGTAGCCGCATCTTTTCGACAGAATAGTGGCGTGGTTCTTTTTTTTGCTTGCATTCAGTTCACTGACTGTGTGACATGCTAATATATTGGATTTACATACGGTTTGGAGCAGATGATAGATTGCATTGCAGCTTAGCTATCCGCAACTGTTTGATCACGAATGGGATATTTTTAGTCTTGAGATGCTTAACACATGTTATACAATTGCGTAAGGAAAAACCACCCAAATCGACAACCAGTAAAAAATCTGCTTTCAGAATATCACAATCAGATTAATTTTTTTGAATTATATCTCTTAATTTCTCGTTAACGAGAAGTTTCTGTATGTATTCAGTCTCGAAGCATTTAGGCAGCGTGGAGTAATCGTCTATACCTACATTTACTTAAGCAAGATTATTTTTTTGGATTGCTTTTTAACGTGTACCTATGTAATATTTGAGGTTATATTTGACTTGGTTCTAGGGTTAAGTTTGAAGGTATATTAAGTTTGGCTTAAGTAAATTTCCAGTATTTACTAGTTAAAAGTCACCGGACTATCACAGTTAAGGATATTTTGTTTTCTACGAATTTTCAACTTTTCTTTACCATTTCGGGGGGCAAATCGAAACAATGAGGTGCTTCGGGAAGCACGCTCTGTACGTTCTTTGTGCGTATTATTTCTTTCTGCAAGTTTTATTTTCGCATTGGAAGCGATAACGTCGAGTACCTTGGAGTGCCTTCTGGAGCTCGCCAAGGAGCCTTTCAATGGCCGACTTCAAGCTGCACCTTCATAGTACCATTTGAAGATATCACTCACAGTGACTGCGTAGAGCAGTCCATCGACGACTTCCACCAAGAAGACTGAAGAAGAGAAAGACTGAGGGAAAAGTGAGTACATCGCTGCGTGCGCTTGGTCGGGAGGTCGTTGCAATCGACCAAACAGTGAAAAACTACTTGAAAGCGGCAGTCATCCCACTGGTCTTGGGGCTGTAAGCAATGAGGCAGTGGCAGCGGCTGAATATAATGGTCAAGTCGATTTCTCCAGCGAATCGCGACGTGCCGGTGGTAATGGATGACGATGCTTATTTCTCCCTGGATGGCAACGACTGGCAGGCCCCTTTGTATTTTACAGCGGAAAGGGGTGGTCAAAGCCGCTCTTCTTTCGCTCTGAACTGGCCGTTAATAGGGAAATGTATAGTACGAAGTGCCTGCCGGAAATTGCGTTGTTCATCAATACATACAATGAAGGCGAAAACGCGGTGTTCTGGCGTCGCACAGTGTTTCCAAATCGAGAAACGGACGGCAAAACTATTTTTTCAAGTCCTATCTTATCCATATATTCTAGAAAGTTGCTTCGTTTACTGCTGTCCTTCATGTGCTTTAATGGAATCAGTTACAAATTTCGCCGTATAGCGGGCGCCATACCTAACTTTTAAACGTGACTTGCTAAACGAATAGTTTCTTCGGCAAAGTTGTGTAGAATTTTATTACAAAACTGTTTGCTGAATACCTCAAACCTCTAGAGATTGAGATTTCAGAGCTACAAGATGTTTTCTAAAAAGGCTTTTCAAAAGCAGTTTTTCATCCATATGTTCAACTCTAAGGCCTAAAACATGACTGTATAATATTGAGAGTAACGTGGTAAATCAAGATGAACAATTTCTAGTGATATATTGGTTATTATATACAGTATTCAAGAATTAAAACTGGAAAAAAGTGTTTTTAAAGGCTTTTTTTATTTGAGTTGAAACTCGAAAAGGCGCAAACGAATCCAAGCTTCTATGGAGCCATTCTATAGAGTACCTTTCTGACTAACAGAAAAACACAAAACTACAGTGGGTTATTTGTAGTTTTGAATATATGGCCACTTGAAGGTACCGATTTTTACATGCATTTGTGCGCTCTTTATAGCACAAAGGCCGGCCCGTACACTACGTTTCCGTTTCTATGCTCAACGAACAGGCACCACAATGAGGCTAAATCTAGAAACGGACGGAAATAGGAAATTTTGAAGTCCAATGTTATCAGTATCTTCTAGGAAGTTGTTTCGTTTACTATTGTCCTTTATAAACGCAATGAGGTATACAAAGGTGAGGAAGAAGAAGCCATTTGTCTGTATTAGTAACGAAAAAAAGGTAAACAGAAGCACGTGTTGGGGTTGTGACGTAGATCTTCAAAACATGAAAATGCCATTTGGAATTGTGTTCCGCATTGTTTAACGACGCAGGTGAACATTTTCAGCCGTAAACTGTCATAACTTGTGAAAATTTCTTTAAAAAAATGTACCGAATATTGATTTTTGGGCATTGGTTTTTGACTTCTACGTCATCACTGTTAACAAAAAATGAGCCCTGTAAACCCGAGACTCAAACCATCTCCGAATTTTGGCCGAATAACCAGAGAACAAGAATAATCGGCAACCGGCACTTTTCGGTGCCTCAAAGTGTTGTAATCGGAGCGGGTAGTTGAATTTTCTGTTTTACAAAATGTTGCTGATAGCGGGAGGAGCCTTGCAAATATGCATATTTTTGTTGGTGTTCATTTTTCGACAGCGGCCGGTGCAGCTTTTAAGAATGTTTTTCTTTCCCTGCCATTTGCTTCTCTTCGACGGAGCTAATCATGCATGAAGTTCGTTTAATGTCAAATTATTTTCCATTAATTAATTATTAATTATTGTTCGAAGCGCTCTAATGTCTCAGCAAATAAAAATTCACTGTTCACACTTGAAACTGGATCTCAAGCTCGGCAAAAAACATCCGAGTTCACTCGGTAACTTTGGATTCAACCGATATTTCAGCAAAAAAATGCCGGTTGCCGACAGTCGTCAGATCATTTTGCCGAGACTTCGTCCAAAAAACTAAGCTTGACGAATCTCGTCTCTATTTTTTGCCGAATTTATCGTTAAACACTGTTGATACCGAGGTCAGCAAAAACATTACTGGTATCTCGGCACAAATTTTACTCGTTGCCGTGTTTCGGCAAAACAGCTGTCATTCTAATGAACGAGTTGTCGCCATTTTTCTTAGTGGAAATTTATGCGTGTTACGGGTGAACAAACAGGAAGCAGATACAAGTTTGGCTGAAATTTGTGTGAATTACAAGTGTTTACAATCCGGTAGCCGAAAAAAATGAAGAACAGATTGGTAGGAAGTGGCTGGAACTCAAAAAGTGTAGTTTCAAATCGTGTGAATACAATATTGTATTTGTTTTAAGGAAAGGCATTAGACGTAGTCTTAGACTGCACACTGGGCCAGGAATGGAATCTAGCGGAACGAAATTAATAGCGCTCTCAGGGTTTGACCAATCGGTTTCCAGTCTTCTACAAAGTTTCTTGTTATAGTTAGGGCTTCATTTTGGATGTTTGAATTAGTTCGAAATTAAGCCGCAAAGGTGGCGTTGCGATGCCAACTTCTTTCTCTTACACGCTAGAGCTTTGCGGTATTCGACAAAGTTGTAGATCTCTAAATTCCATGAAACTTTACAGAACATACAAAATTTCTAATTCTTCAAGTTTCAAAGATCTACGAGTTTTTTTAACTTTTGTCTGAATTGCACGTTTCATTGTGATAATTTTATGAGTTCACTCGAATTGATTTCTTACAAATTTTTTCTCGATACAAATTAAATAAATACGTCGTTTTCGTCCGAGTACAGAAGTTTTTGATGTCTTTAAGTGAAAATATTACACAAAATTTGAAAAAAATACATAATTTTGTGAAGTAGATATCTCAGCGGGTAGCAAGTATTAGCAAACCATGATTTGTCCGTATAAAAATCTTCATTTTCTGAAATTTTTTCAGTTTGAATATAACCTTAGGTTTCATGTAAAAATACAATTGCTATGTATTTATTGCATGGAATACACGGTCCAGTACTTTGATACTCTATCCAACCTATGTGCAGTCTTCAGCAAAGTTTCTCAGTGTAATAAGAACATCAACTTGACGCTCAGATTAGTTCGCGATTTGGCCGCAGAGATGGCGCTTCGACACCAACTTTTTATTCTTACACGCTAGAGCTCTGCAGTTTTCGACAAAGTTTTAGATTAGAAAATTTTATGTATTTCTTTACTTACTAAACCTCATCGAGCTTATAATTTATCTTTTGAAAGAAAACAACCGACTGCACAGCGAAACTTTTCTCTGCGATTGGATTCCACCAAAGAAAAGGCTCTTCACATTCGGCCAAACATTCAGCTTATATAACCGAAAGGTCCTTAAACTGGTTTGCCGCTTCTCGACAGGATTTGCCGAGAGCGCAGTCAACTGTGTACCGCGATTCTCGGCATTAAATGATATCTGTCAAATATTGTTTTTTTGAGATTCTCGGCAAAAGAGATTCAGTCGAGATGGTTGCCGAGAATTTTTTAAGTGTGTTAGATAATAAATATAGAAAAATACCGTAGTCCTACGTCATACGGTCGTGTTTTTGATACCACCCTCCTTCTTTTTTGCCTTTCTCCTAGAAAGGTTGAGCAATCACTTGCAAAACCGAAAGTATAAAAGTGCTCCAAAGGGCCAAATGGCATATATCACTCGACTCAGCTCGACGAGCTGAGCATTTTCTGTATGTGTGTGTGTGTGTGTGTGTGTGTGTGTGTGTATGTGCAGATTTTTATTCTCACTCACTTTTCTCTGAGATGGCTGAACCGATTCTCATAAAATTAATTGCAAATGAAAGGTCTTGTTGCTCCACAAGACTCTTTTAAATTTCATTGTGATCGGATTTTTAGTTTAGAGGTTATGTATCAAAATGTAAAAATCATGAAACATCATTATCTCGAAAACTACACAACCGATTTGAACAAAATTGGTTTCAAATGAACGGGCTAACTGAAAAACCCTTAACTGTCGAATTTTATAAGGATTGAACTTGTGGTTTAAAAGTTATGATAACGTGTTCTGAAGACTGTTTAATCTCACTCATGTTTCTCAGAGATGGCTGGACCGATTTTCATAAAATCAGTGTCAAATGGAAGGTCTAGTTGCCCCATAAGACCCTATTGATTTGTTTTGCAATCGGACTATTACTTTGCCTGTTATGTTTAAAAAGGTGAAATCCAGCTATGAAAATGAACATATTCCGAAGACTACTAGGACTCACTCACTTTTCTCAGAGATGGCTGACCCGATTTTCACAAAATTAGTGTCAAATGAAAGGTTTAGCTGCCTCATAACACCCTATTGAATTTTACTGTAATCGAACTGTAACTTCGTATGTAAAGTCTCGAAATGTGAAAATCACGAAACTTCATTATCTCAGAAACTACACAACCCATTTGATCAATGTCATTATCAGATGAGCGGGCTAGTTAAGGGTTAACTGATGAATTATGATTGAACACGTGGTTTAAAAGTTTGGCTGCCCTATACGTTCCCATATCATTTGATAATAATCGAATTTAAGCAACCGTTATGTATTAATTTGTTTATAAAACAACGAAAATCTATTATCTCAAAGATTACATGACTTATTTGAACATAACTTGTGTCATACGAACGAGTCATCTCTCAAACTTACAAATAACAAACTTTATAACAATTTGATATGTGGCTCAACAGTTATGGAAAGAAAAAAAATTCAAAGACTATTTGAAACTATACCTGCTTTGATAGATATTTGTGGCCTCAACATAATTTAAATGTGGTATCGTACTATTTGAACGTTCCAAATTCATTGACTCCTTGCGATGTGTTTAAAGTCTGCCAATGCACGACGATTCGGTCATAGGATATGATCAAAATCAAATAACAAATCGTTTAAAATTATTGGTTTCATCGAAATGACAACATCCTCGACTTTTGGCTTCTGTACATCGCCTTAATTCTGAATATATTTATATTTGGTGGTATTCGGTCATTTTCAGCAGATTTTCTGGCATCAATCTGTCACCGGAAATATCCATATTGGGAGGTATTTAGTTATTTTGGTTCTTTTCCAGAAACTAAAAGTGGTCGTCTTTAAATTCAAATCGGTGTCCAGGGTCAATGTTTGGTTTCTATGCATCATCTCAATTACGGAAATATTCATATTGAGTATTTTTCGGTCATTTTCGACTGTTTCCTAGAAGTTGCCATTTAGCAATTTAAAATGGTGCCTGAGGTCAATTGTTAGTTCATTGCATCATTCTGGTTCCAGAGATACTCATATTGGATGGTATTTGGTTATATTAGGCTGTTTTTCACAAACCGGAAGTCGCCATCTTGAATTTCAAAATGGTTTTCAAGATAATTTCTGGCCTCTGAGCGTCATTCTGGTTGAAGAAACACGCATATTGGGTGTAATGCGATCATTTTCCGCTGTTTCCCAGGAACCGGAAGTCGCCAACCTAGAATCCAAAATGGGGTCTTTGGTCGATTTCAGTTGCTGTGTATCATTCTAGATCCGGAGATACTCATTTTAGACGGAAATCGGCCATTTTTGGCTGTTTTCCAGAAACCAGAAGTTGCCATCCTACAATTCATAATGGTGTCTGAGGTCAATTTTTAGCTTCTTGCAACATTCTGGCTCCGGAGATACTCACTTTGGGTGGTTTTTGGTCACTGGGCTGTTTCTCAGAAGCCGTAAGTCGTCATTTTGGACTTCAAAATTGCCTGTGAAGTCAACTTCTGTTATCTTGGCGTAATTCTGGTTCCGAAAACATTCATATTCAATGGTATTTGGTCATTTGCGGCTGTTTGCCAGACACCGGAAGTCACCATCTTGAAATTCAAAATTGTGTCTGTGATTAATTTATAGCCTCTGTCCATCTTTCTGGTTCCGGAGATACTCATATTTAATGGGAATCGTCCATTTCAGGCCGTTTTCCAGAAACCGGAGGTTGCCATCTTATAATTATTGTCTGAAGTCGATTTTTGGCTCCAGTCCATCATTACGATTCCGCAAATACCCATATTGAGTGATATTTGGTCGTTTGCCGCTGTTTTTCCGAAACCGGAAGTCGCCATTTTAGATTTCATAATGGCATTTGAAGACAATTTCGATCGATTTTAGCTACTGTGTATCATTCTAGATCCGAATATTATTATATTGGGTGGAAATCGGCCATTTTTGGCTATTTTCAGAGACCGGAAGTTGCCATCTTACAATCCAAAATGTTGCCTGAGGTCGATTATGGAACAAATTTGTTTCTACTAAAAACATTCACCTGCCAAATATGGTTCCGGGGAGCTCCGTAGCCGCAAGGTTACAGCGTCCGCCTTGGTAAGCAGGTGTTCGTGGGTTCGAATCTTAGTAGAATCAGGCCATTTGGTTGCCAAAGGACTTTAGCATGGGTTTATTCTCAGGCTTCCCATGTTCCTTTCCTTCAATCTCAATTCTACAGTACCTCTGTTGACACTCCTTCTAACAAAAATAAGTCCCTGTTATAATAAAACTGGTGTGAGTAACGTATGAAAGTTCTCTTCAGGGAATTGTAATTAGGCTATATTGTTAGGAGGGACAGAGGCTCGGTATAGTAGAGTAGTAAGCTTGAAACGGAAAGGTAAAACTTACACCCAAGCACGGATATGAATGATAAGCGTATCACTTACTTCAATAGTGATACTGGCAATAATATGAAGTGCGGAGTACAGAAAACACTTGGGCAATATCACAATAGATCTAATCTCTGGTCGCAGTGATGAGCCCACACAGGAAAAAAAAATGGTTCCATTTAGTTGGTTTGCTCTCGAGATGTGCAGAAATTTGTGTTTCATTTCCACTTCCAGAGAAAGGAGGGGCGTCCAACTATTATGGACATATTTGTTACCCCTTAAAACATCCACATGCCAAATTCGGTTTCATTTGCTTGGTTTGTTCTTGAGTTGTGCAGAAATTAATGTTTAATTTGTATGGGACCCCTCCCTTCCAGAAGAGGGAGGGGTCTCAAACTATCATGGGAACCTTTATCGGCACCAAAAACCCCTACATACAAATTTTTCACGTCGATCGGTTCGGTAGTTTTCGAGCCTATATGGATCAGACAGACAGACAGACCGGATTGCATTTTTATATGTATAGATTACAACATCAATATTTTGGAACCTATTGAGTGAATATACATTTATTAGATTGAAGCGTTTTTGTAAATCTATTTAAACAAATAAAAGTTTGAATGAGAAAGGCTGGGTCTGACCGCTAGGTGGATTAATTTAGGTTTTTTTCAAAAGAAATGGTGTTTTTCACAGCTTTTTTTCTCTTGAGCCTGTAGTACACTCTTTGACCGAGCGTCAAGTATTTGTCTCTTTTCGACAGATAAAAATTTGGTCAAAGATAATTATTTGTCACTCTCCGATTTTAACTTGGGCAAACACAGGCAAACAACCATGATGTCAAATAAATTTGACCATTATGTCAGAAAGGCAAATATTTGACCATTAGACAAAGAGTTCACTACAGGCTTTACCTACGAGGTTTAAAATCCAAACAAGGCGTTTCGCAATGCAGTTCATTTGATATATTCAAAAATGCGCCGTTGTAAAGATGTGTTAGAAAATTCGATTTTTCTGTAACATGTTTTGGAGCATCACTTTGAACCCATTGTGCGAGAAGCGTAACTCCGTTTTGTGTCGATGTCCTTCCATTGCATTGGCATGTAATTTTCAGATTATGTTTGTTTATGCGATAATGCAATAGTTTGTACATTTTGAGGCTTTTGTGAAAGGGGTTAGTGGGGTAAATAGGCCCTCCAAAATCTTGTGTTCAAAAACTGCTCAAATCGTAACACAATTACTTATGGCTTACTTTCAAAGTTACACACTGACTTAACTGCGTGATGTTTTCTCGGTAAAGGAAAACACCGAACTACCTGAAAACATTTTAGTTTACCGTTCTTCAGTAAGAAAATTACTGAGAAATCGGAAACCGTAAGTATTTACCGGGATACCGTAATTTTTTTCCCGAAGAAATCCGTAATACCGAAAATTTTCGAGTTCAGTAAACTAAAATACCGAATCTCGGAACTCTGACATCATTAAACCGAGATTTCGTGGAACAAAAAAAAACTCTTACCGAGATTCCAAAAAACTGAACTGTCAAAATAACGAGTACATTACTAACAGTTTTTTTTCGTGTATCGGTGTAGAAAGAAAAGGAGCAGGTTTTGCGGCTGATTATTATTATGGAGAAATCTGCAAAGTTCAGATTAATTAAACTATTGAGTGAGTATACTCTATTTTTCCTCAGATCTCGTTTTTTTGCTGCAAAGAATATTTGAAGAAAACGATGAATTCTTTCTCTAATCAATTCTGTAGGTTACCAACTCGGTCGCAGGATGGAAGTTGCAGAGTGATAGATGTTACTTTATTTCCTGGAAGCAATACAACACTCCAGTTTTTACCAAAGCTGTGTTTAGTTGAATCAGTTGGCTTAGTAAATAGTAAATTAATTTGTATATTTAATCGTTTTAATCATATTCTGGGTTATCTGACGAACAAAAATCGTAAAATACGTAGTACGTACTACGTACCTCAGTAAATTTTACCGAGTTCTCGTAATACTTTGACAGTTGAACATTACCAAGAATCTCGTTAAAGTTGACAGGTTTTTGATTATTGCTTTTACAGAATCTCGGTGTTTTGATGCATTACCGAGATTTTTACTGAGATCTCAGCTGTTGAAATCTCGGTAATTCATTTTACCGTACTCGGTGATAAAATCTAAGTGTATATGATATGATCCAAAAAATTTTTTGGTCTCACGACCATGTACTCGAAGGTTTTGTAGTAGTTACAGTTTCCTTTCCTGTTTCCTTTTGACAAAACCAGGACATGTACCTACTGCAATCTGGATTTGTGAGCGTCCTAAAAAGATTTCATTTTTGTGTTCTCCTTCCTTCATCTCTAACGTTTCTGATTGGAAACAGCATAAACAGCGACTCTGCTACGAAAAGCTTCTATAGCAGAAAACATCGCACCGACAGTAGCGCCTCATTCTCGGAGCTTCGATTTCGAAAAAGCTCCGATCGCTGCGAATAGGGGGGTGGTAAAGGATGAGTGGGCCCGAGTGTAGGATGTAAACAACATTCGAACAGCACACGCTGTCTAGCCGGAGGTATCTACATTTTCGCAAGCACAGCATCCAGCATTATTCGCAGGGGGTGTACGGGTGTTAGTCTTTCTGCAGGCGTTAAATGTTAGTATTTTGGTGAATTCTAGAACCGTGAAAAAGACACAAAACTTTGGATTGGCATAAGCAAAGGTAGGTTCACAGTTCGCATGTGATTGAAAGCAGTTTAGATGGTAAATTTTCACTTTAGCGTATTTTTTCCGATTGATTTAATACAATCTAAAGCGAGAAGAAAAAGTGACAGAGTGCGATGTTATCTCGCATAGGACGAAGCTATTAATAAGCATTACCAGACAGGTAAGGGATATCCGCTGGAAACAGCCTAGTAGCAGACGTGTCCGCAACAATGGACTTCAAATGTCCACTCTGTGATAAGCCAATTCCAACGCTGGAGAAACTGAAACAGCACATCAAAAATACACACAGTGCATATTTTTGCGATACATACCTCTTCCCATCGGAGATGCTGTTTCCTGGTGTTTCCTCCAGCGTTGCGCCTAATAACGTGGAGTTGCCAGTCATTACCAGTGAACCGGTGAGTGATTCGAATTTTTGTTTTAGAAATTTAATTTTAATTCAATACCGTAGATTTCCACGCCGGAAGTGGCCATCGAACAGGTGGAGGAATCGTGCTGCGTCTGCTGCGAGTATGGTGGAACCGAGGGTGAAGGCGCCGGTTTGTGCGACTGCAACTGCGAAGACGACACCGGAGCTGAATGTGACGACTGCTTGGTGATGTAAGTTAGCCTATTAAGCGTTTTGTGGCTTTCCCAGGACACAGTAGGACTTATATGTGCTGCCTGAAACATTCCTTATACGACGTTTTTTATTATCATTCCTGAAAGTGCCTATACTTCTGCTGATATCATTCATCATGGTGTGGAAATTATATACACGCGCAAAACTCAGAAAGTTATTTTTTTTATACACAAACAGTTCAAAAGTATCGAACAGTAATCGGATTCTTCCAACTTTTTTCACAACAAACAGCAGATTACCAGTTTTTCATGAAAAAAAAAACAAGAAAAATGTCCATTTGGAAATTGTTTACTTTGTAAAAGTCCATAACAATGCGGTAATCCCTATCGATGTATGTTAGTTGTTAAAAATATAATAATCGAGTGCGCAAGGACGTGCGCGTCTGTTCGGTCCCACCGTAGAACTAACCTTGAATTCCTTTGGCGAAGGCGAACGATTTTATCCGGTAGGTACTAATAGTGTGATAACAATAGAGACTGTATAGCGAACTGGAGCTGATAAGTAACTTTAAAGAAAAAAAAATTAAAACCGTTTCTAGACTGCAACGTTGTTAGGAGTAAACATTGTTAAACTGTTACCATGCTTGGTCGCCAATTATCAACATTATCCACCCCTGTTCGAACGTCCAAATAGATGCCGCTGGAAATTAGAGAGAGTATACGAGAATATTTACTAGTAATTGTGTAGGTGAATGTATTTATGTACAAGTATTTTGGCGGGTTGGAGGTCTCAAAGCAGGGAGGAAGTAATACAGGGAATGAGAGCTAAACTGAAACTGGAAGGTTCCTTGAAAAAAGAAGCTGGCACTCAAAAAGTATTAATTCTGCATAGGTCTATTCTAAACTAGTCAAGCACTATGATATCTAATCGAAAACAGTTAGTAGCTGATAGATATATTTCTAGTTCGTTTTTGTGTACTGACAATAGAGTCACAGTGAAGCAATTTGTACTCGTGAACCTTAGACAGAAATGCACAAATTGAGGACGATAAGCTTTTTAATTAACAAGAAAACGCTGTTTGCCAGACGAACTTAAAACTAGTATTTCAACCGTATCATATTTTTATTGTACTGAAACATTCAATCTGGATTATTTTTGCGTTACCTTATTTCCTTTAGGTCGATTAATCTTAGAAAACTAAAGCGGTGGTTATAAAGTTGTCTAGAATCGAATTGTTAATAAATGTTAACGAAAAAGATACCACTAATCTCTAGGAATGTGAAATCTAGCATATGAAATGAATTGGTTGTGAGAGGCATAATAGCCGAGATACAGTGGAGTAATTCGATATTCAAATTCATCATTATTCCATAATGGTTCATGGAAAATCTGTCGAATGCCTTCAGACAATACGTTGCATGTACCGAAACATTCGGTTAGGATCATTACGATTTGTTTTCTGTTTGATTTGGTTTAGATCTGCTATCAAAGATACTTTTTCGATTACACTGGTCGACAAAAGCTGGAAAAATATAAAATTTAAGCGTTTTACATTTTTTTGAATTTTGATGCCTCCAGAAAGCTTTGAAGTGCGTCAACAGGCCGCAGAGTAATTGTTCGTCAGGTTCGCTTACGGGAAAACTTCATTTAAGTCTCTGAAAATTTTGTGCACTTACGACTGCGATAGGAGCACCAAAATTTATATGTACGATTTAAAAGCTATCACCTTTCAGTTTTTCCGATTTGAGCTCTAGGGTAACTTTGTTTTGATTTTGCCACCAGTTGTTAACACAGATTTGCCCAAGATCTCAAACTAAAATGAATGTTTATAGTTTTTAAACGTTATTGTGAGTTTTGGAGCTCCTATCAAAGGTTTCAGAGACTTAAATGAAGTTTTTCCGTAAGTAAACATAAAAGCGAGAAACCTGGCGATCAATTACTCTGTGGCCTTTTGATGCACATCCGAGCTTGCTAGGGGCACTAAAATTTACAAAAATGGTTAAAAAACTATAATATTTCATATTTTTCCAGTTTGAGCGCTAGGGTAAAACCTAAATTGAACAGTGTTAAATTTTAGAAATTGTAGAATTTCGTTTTTGCTTTTTTTTGAATCACGACTAATTTTTGGCAGGTTTGTCATTTCTTCTCAGAGAATCAGTAGCATGTAGGAGAATATCTCTACTAGCTTGAAGAGAGCAGTGAATCGTGTGTATATGAGTAGCTTGCAAAAACGCCGCAGTGGAATTTGAAATATCTTTCCAGAGAGATAATGAACTTGTGTGAGCTTTTTCTCACAAAAATACGTTTCGCACAATTACTACACAACAGAGCCCACTGCAGTGCTTTTGCTGTGTGTCTCTTAAGCATATATCAGCATCTAGGTAGGAAAGTAGATTGCGTTGTTTACTTTGCATCTCGAAACTGAAAACAAAAATCATCTCAGCAGTGGGCACCGCGGTATACTTCTGTGAGTTTTCACTAGAGTGATTCATCTTTCTTGTTTCGCTCAGCTGTGGTGTAAGCAGCAAGTGTTTTATTTTTTTTGCGAGCGTCAGAAACACAGCACAAAACAGAATAAAGAAGTGTGGTACGAAAAATTCCTACATGCAACGTTCATGCTGGATAAGAAGTGAACGGTGAATATTCGCTCTGCTTTTCCACATACTAAGGAAAATACCAAGCCCAGGCTTATGTAAAATGGAATTGATGTTTACAAATATTTTTACAGCCAGAACAGTGAGTTTAACTGGTATGATGTTCTCGGGAAAGTTGTAGACATTTTTTTATCTCCGAAAAAATGTACCCCATTATAAAATAATTTTTATGGAGAGAAAAAAATTATTTCAAAAAACTCATTTTTAAAACTTCTTTTTCTGTTTTATAAGATTTCAAAAGGTTAGCTAAACATTGATGGTTGTCTGGTCATGGAGAAATGAGAGTAAAAATGTTACTATTTTCTGAAAGACGACGTTGACGCATTGTAGACAGTAATTTTGCCTTTTGATAAAAAACATACACCGCCGGAAAAAAACTTAATGAGAAGTAAACCTAAAAATATTAAAATGAACCTGATACAAATATTAAAATAAACTTGACACATTTTTATTATTTGAATTGTTTCTTTGAAAACTACTCAATGTTAGCAAAACATTGATAGTTGTTCGAGCTTAGAGGAATAATTTTTTAAAACGAAAAAAAAAAACAAAAGTTTTACAGTGTATATTGTTTTACAACAGCGAAATTATTATCTTCAATTTTGCCGCAGACATTCAACAAAACCGTTCAAGTATTTTTCAGAAATTAGTCGTGACAAAAAAAAATCTAAAGCAAGGGTGACATTTCAAACCCTGTGCAAAGTTAAAGCCAAATCAAAAATGACAAGAAAAATAAAAAAATTGTTACATTTTCCCTGAATTGCTTAAATGCCAAAACCGTTCAGTACACAATCGCCAACAAATGATCAAATTAACCCAACAGAAAATTCCAATCCAATTAACCTTGATAATTGATGTCCCTCAAGGCTGTCATTTGTGACCCTTTCTGTTTCATCTCAAATGTCTTTCAAAAATATTATCTAAAATGTCATAAATAAAAAGGTTTAAAATGTATAAAACGTCAATAACACCTTAAATTTTAGAAAAATGACAAAGATATCATCAAGATATAAGACAGATTCAAGCGAAAATTCGATGTCCCTCAAGGCTATCATTTGTGATATTTTCCTTGTCAACAAAATAGCATTATTCAAATTATTAAAAAGTATCATAAATGTAATGAAGTCGACAATGCCAAATATGTCATATAAATAAATTCATATGTTAAAAAATTTCTAAGTATTCAAAATGCTACAAGTGTTGAAAATGCTAAAAATGTTAAAAATGTCAAAAATGTTTAAAATGTTAAAAATGTTAAAAATGTTAAAATTGTTAAAAATGTTAAAAATGTTGAAAATGTTAAAATTGTTAATAATGCTAAAAACGTTAAAAATGTTAAAAATGTTAAAAATGTTAAAAATGTTAAAAATGTTAAAAATGTTAAAAATGTTAAAAATGTTAAAAATGTTAAAAATGTTAAAAATGTTAAAAATGTTAAAAATGTTAAAAATATTAAAAATGTTAAAAATGTTAAAAATGTTAAAAATGTTAAAAATGTTAAAAATGTTAAAAATGTTAAAAATGTTAAAAATGTTAAAAATGTTAAAAATGTTTAAAATGTTTAAAATGTTTAAAATGTTTAAAATGTTAAAAGTGTTAAAAATGTTTTTAAAACATTTAAAATGTTTAAAATGTTCAAAATGTTAAAAATGATAAAAATGTTAAAAATGTTAAAAATGTCAAAAATGTTCTAAATGTCGAAAATGTCAAAAATGTCAAAAATGTTAAAAATGTTAAAAATGTTAAAAATGTTAAAAATGTTAAAAATGTTAAAAATGTTAAAAATGTTAAAAATGTTAAAAATGTTAAAAATGTTTTTTTTTTTATTGATTATTATTTGGATAAGGCAATCGACCTTCTATAAACTCATTCGCTTCAGACCTCCTGTTAAAAATGTTAAAAATGTTAAAAATGTTAGAAATGTTAAAAATGTTAAAAATGTTAAAAATGTTAAGAATGTTAAGAATATTAAAAATGTTAAAAATGTTAAAATGTTAAAAATGTTAAAAATGTTAAAAATGTTAAAAATGTTAAAAATGTTAAAAATGTTAAAAATGCTAAAAATGTTAAAAATGTTAAAAATGTTAAAAATGTTTAAAATGTTAAAAATGTTAAAAATGTAAAAATGTTAAAAATGTTAAAAATGTTTAAAATGTTAAAAATTTTCAAAAGGTTCAAAATGTTAAAAATGTTAAAAATGTTAAAAATGTTAAAAATGTTAAAAATGTTAAAAATGTTAAAAATGTTAAAAATGTTAAAAATGTTAAAAATGTTAAAAATGTAAAAATGTTAAAAATGTTAAAAATGTTAAAAATGTTAAAAATGTTAAAAATGTTGAAAATGTTAAAAATGTTAAAAATGTTAAAAATGTTAAAAATGTTAAAAATGTTAAAAATGTTAAAAATGTTTAAAATGTTTAAAATGTTTAAAATGTTAAAAATGTTAAAAATGTTAAAAATGTTAAAAAAGTCAAAAATGTTATAAATGTCGAAAATGTCAAAAATGTCAAAAATGTTAAAAATGTTAAAAATGTTAAAAATGTTAAAAATGTTAGAAATGTTAAAAATGTCAAAAATGTTCTAAATGTCGAAAATGTCAAAAATGTCAAAAATGTCAAAAATGTCAAAAATGTTAAAAATGTTAAAAATGTTAAAACATGTTAAAACATGTTCAAAATGTTAAAAAGGTTAGAAATGTTAAAAATGTTAAAAATGTTAAAAATGTTAAAAATGTCAAAAATGTTAAAAATGTTAAAAATGTTAAAAATGTTAAAAATGTTAAAAATGTTAAAAATGTTAAAAATGTTAAAAATGTTAAAAATGTTAAAAATGTTAAAAATGTTAAAAATGTTAAAAATGTTAAAAATGTTAAAAATGTTAAAAATATTAAAAATGTTTAAAATGTTAAAAATGTTAAAAATGTTAAAAATGTTAAAAATGTTAAAAATGTTAAAAATGTTAAAAATGTTAAAAATGTTAAAAATGTTAAAAATGTTAAAAATGTTAAAAATGTTAAAAATGTTAAAAATGTTAAAAATGTTAAAAATGTTAAAAATGTTAAAAATGTTAAAAATGTTGAAAATGTTAAAAATGTTAAAAATGTTAAAAATGTTAAAAATGTTAAAAATGTTAAAAATGTTAAAAATGTTTAAAATGTTTAAAATGTTTAAAATGTTTAAAATGTTAAAAATGTTAAAAATGTTAAAAATATTAAAAATGTCAAAAATGTTAAAAATGTTAAAGATGTTAAAAATGTTAAAAATGTTAAAAATGTTAAAAATGTTAAAGATGTTAAAAATGTTAAAAAAATGCTAAAAATGTTAAAAATAATAAGATTGTTAAAAATGTTAAAAATGTTAAAAATGTCAAAAATGTTCTAAATGTCGAAAATGTCAAAAATGACAAAAATGTCAAAAATGTCAAAAATGTCAAAAATGTCAAAAATGTCAAAAATGTTTAAAATGTTAAAAATGTTAAAACATGTTAAAACATGTTAAAAATAATAAAAATGTTAAAAATGTTAAAAATGTTAAAAATGTTAAAAATGTTAAAAATGTTAAAAATGTTAAAAATGTTAAAAATGTTAAAAATGTTAAAAATGTTAAAAATGTTAAAAATGTTAAAAATGTTAAAAATGTTAAAAATGTTAAAAATGTTAAAAATGTTAAAAATGTTAAAAATGTTAAAAATGTTAAAAATGTTAAAAATGTTAAAAATGTTAAAAAGGTTAAAATTTTTTAAAAAGTTCAAAATGTTCAAAATGTTAAAAATGCTGAAAATGTTCAAAATGTTGAAAATGCTGAAAATGTTAAAAGTGTTTTAAAAATAATGAAAATTTCATATTCAGTTTTTTAAAAAATTTCAAATTTTTATACAGTGTATTTTTTTTCAAGGACAAAATTCATTGCCGAAGATATTATTTCGGTGAAATAAACCGTTTTGGCACTAAAATATTTTGATTTTTCACAAGCCTTTTCCAAAAATTAGCTCTGATTTTAAAAATTACTAAAATGACAACAAAGAATAATAATGAAATAGTCACATTTTTCATGGGGTTGCTTAAATGTCATAAATACTCAGTAAACAGTCACCAACAAATGATTAAATTCAACTAAAAGTTTCTATCCCGTTCAAATAATCATCGATGTCCCTCAAGGCTGTTATTTGTGACTTTTTCTTTTCCTACACACATGCTGACCTTTTCTTTTCCTACACCCATGCTTCAAAAATGTAAAAAATATCAAAACTTCGACAGTATCAAAAATGTCGATAATGTCAAATATGTCAAATAAATGCTGGAAATGTCAAAAATGACAAATGGAAGAATTGCGCACAAGTTTGACTGAGGGGCTGTCAACACCCTTTCAGAATTCAATGAAATTTTGTGGGTGCGTCGGCCTTAAAATTTTTCTGTACTAACATTTGAAAAGGGCTCAAGTTTTACATAGAAAAATATTAACAAAACAAATTTTGATATTTAACACTATTTGGAATTTGAAATCAATTTTTTTATTTAGATTTTTTAAAAATGAGTTGTTCTGTAGATAGAAATGCAAGATGATTTTTAAAAACCATTTCATTAACCAATTTATGATTTTGTTTTAGAGAAAAAAGGTGTAGGATCTCAAAATATAAAAAATGTCAAAAATGGCAAAAACGTCAAAAATGTCAAAAATGTCAAAAATGTCAAAAATGTCAAAAATGTCAAAAATGTCAAAAATGTCAAAAATGTCAAAAATGTCAAAAATGTCAAAAATGTCAAAAATGTCAAAAATGTCAAAAATGTCAAAAATGTCAAAAATGTCAAAAATGTCAAAAATGTCAAAAATGTCAAAAATGTCAAAAATGTCAAAAATGTCAAAAATGTCAAAAATGTCAAAAATGTCAAAAATGTCAAAAATGTCAAAAATGTCAAAAATGTCAAAAATGTCAAAAATGTCAAAAATGTCAAAAATGTCAAAAATGTCAAAAATGTTAAAAATGTCAAAAATGACAAAAATGTCAAAAATGTCAAAAATGTCAAAAATGCCAAAAATGCCAAAAATGTCAAAAATGTCAAAAATGTCAAAATAGTCAAAATAGTCAAAAATGACCAAAATGTCAAAAAAGTCAATAAGTCAAAGATATCAAAAATGACAAAAATCTACCAACAAGATGTCAACATTGAAAATGTTTTCTTCTTTTTTACATAACAGGATTATCCGGAGACTCGATTATCCGGAATCTCGATTATCCGGAACTTCATTTTTTGGTGTCCGTTTTTAATTTGAATTCCGAAATTTTCCTTCTGGCACATATGTTACCATTTAAGTCACTTCCGGTATGTTTGGGACATGTTCGAATTAAGTCAAGTAAGCAATGTCCAATTTATTTTTTTTTCTCAAGATTTTACCCCCTGTCGCCTCAGAAATAACTTCTGGTTACGCCACTGCATCTTACAAGCAGAAATAGAATAAAGAAAGAAATATTTATTTTATGTTAGTTAATCGCAAAATTTCAGTCTTTTTTGTGTGATTCGATTATCCGGAATGAAAATTTTTTTGATGTTCTGGATAATCGAGTCCGACCTGTATTTTGCTTTCTTTTCTATGAAAATAATTATCTTTCATAAACAGGTCGGACTCAATTTTTCGGAGACTCGATTATCCGGAATTTTATTTTTTGGTGTTCTTTTTTAATTTTTGTTCCCAAATTTTACTTTTAATATCCCTTCTGGCATATTTGATAACATTTATGCGACTTCCAGCATGTTTGGGACATGTTCGAGTTAAATCAATTTCCAATTTTTTTTTTGCTTCTCAAGATTTTACCCCTTTTCGCCTCAGAAATAGTTTCTGGTTCTGCCAGTAAAATAAAAAAGGACATATTTATTTAATATGCGTTAATAGCAAATTTGAATATTTTTTTTTGTGATTCGATTATCCGGTAAACTTGATTATCTGGCAATAAATTTTTTTTAATGTTCCGGATAATCTAGTCCGACCTGTATTTGACTTTTTTCTGGTGCATTTTTTGTGTATAACTTCTTTCCAATGTAATAGTATGAATAAAAAGTTCGAGCTACGGCAGATTTTCCTACTTTCGAACATAATTTCAGCTAACAAACTGAGCTTTCGCTAAACAAGGCTGGATACAAGATTGTACACCAATCAGTGCTCCAAGTTAGAATATCAAATGAACTCTAATAATGCCAAAATAACAAAACGATAGATGCAACTGTTAGGAACGTAGCGAATTTATCCCCGTAGAAATCCTTTATAGGTCTCCCGCGTGTGTCCAGCTGGTATGGAATACGATTGTTGTAATAGCGTCAACAAGAAATTAAAATCTAATGAAAGCAAAGCAAATAAACCAGTTATGCGAAGCATTTTGCGTAATCCTTCAAAAAAGAACAATCCAAGAATCTATTAATAATAAAGTTATCAACCCGAATCCGGGTGAAAGGATTCCCCCGGCCAAGTTGAGCAATATTTCATGAACTATATAACTGCTGCCGGTTTTGGAAGAAAAGTTTCTGTCCTTCAGAAATTAATTTGCCACATGGTCTTTTTCCTTTGATATATGGTAATGTGTTGCGATGAGGGTTATCTAGTATAGTTGTGTTCCGGGAGCCCGAAACGGAAAACTTACATTCGTATTTTTGTTTACTGCTGTTGCGTTCCAGGGGGGATTAGGTCCCTATATCCACTTTGCCTAGAGTGAACAGCGCGCCATCCCTTATCAACTTTTCGGATGCAATAGCCAGTGACCACGATAAGAAAGTATCGTGCCGGGCATGTGACAGCAACAACAAAAAAAATCATTTCGTAACTTTTTCCTCGGCTATATATATTTCTGAGCAATGGGCAAACTTTCCCGATTATCCGGAATCCTCAGCCCAGTGCCAGGTTTTTGTTTGTTTTTCTTCGTTTTTTTTCGGCCTTTATTGTAATCCTGGCTTAGATTGCTGCTGTTGCCGATACAGCCAATGATTGGTTTGAGTGACATGTTTTAGAGATTGATTTTAGATAAAGTGATGACCAGCATCTGATGGACGGCACAGTTGGGGTGGGGGAGATGGGGTCGATGAATTGATGTGTTTTGCAGACGATAGTTATCCATTGCTGTTTAGAATGATATATCGATCCATTTAACGGAGATGGTTCAATGCTTGAAGCAATTTCTTATCGTCGTAAAATGTTTTGTCCTTACACGGGATCCTTAGCGTCAGAGAATCAATCCATTATTTCGTTTGTTTTCCATCGTCCGGGTTTCCGTTCCGATTCATTTGCTAACGTAATGTCGTAATGTCTTTTTACGATTTCAAAGATTGGTGGTGGTCAGGTGCTTATGAATAGTATAGTAATTTCAAGAACTTTTGTTTGGTATGAAAAATCTCACGAATGGAAAATACATTTTTTTTGAACTGCAAAAAAGCTTAGTAACTTCCAAATAAAAATTCTCAATCCAGTGCAAAACCACATCTCTATTAATTGAATCTTAAATAACGAATGTATCTTAGTTCGAATCTGAATCAGTAATCGAAAACTGTGAAACAAAAACTCGTACGTAATTTATTAATGACTTCTTAGACAGTTACATATATCCAATGGAATTTCGAATGAAATTTTCAAGTCTTAAAAGGTTTCATACAGCCAAATTTATGGCCAGCAAATTTGGTAATCATCTATATATTATATAATAAATGACCATAAACCTTAATTATTTGATAAACCAGCTGTGTCTTGCGCAGTAAAATTTGACTATTTTACATTACGCTCGTAAAACAACGCAGTCATCAGAGGTGTGTGTCTTCATTTGTTCGACTATCTGTTGACGTGATCAACTTGTTATGCAATATAAACCAGGTGCAAGTATCCATTCGAGTCTTGCCGTACATCAGATCTTCCTCAGCAGCTTGTTATTTTTTTGCCGTAGAAAAAGGTCTGCGTTTTACATTCCACACGTTTTCACGGCAATAAAACCAGAAAGCATGAAAAAATGCTCCATGTTACCACATCCATTCGTAGTTTCGATTTGGCGAACGGATCCATTCTATGCTAAGAAGCTTTCCATATAATCATTCTCGACTATCAACCCCAAACCGGGCCAGATACCCTGCAAAAATGGATTCGCCTTACTTCCGACACCGTTCCCCAGCTAAGCACCATTCCCGATACCTTTGCGGCCTGTATAACATTGAAGTGACCTTCGGTTAATGTTTGCGTGGAATGAAGCAAAAAAAAGTCGGATGTTTCGCATCGATTTCGCTTTGGTGTTTTTTTCGCACTCGTCGCCATACCCACCGAGCAGAACACGGAACGGATCGCGCGATCGTGGCGGCTTCGAACTTCCTTCCTCCTTCCTGTGCTCTGTTTTGCTGGACTATTAATTCTACCACTCCATCCATCTCCGTGCTCGTGCGGTAATTTACCATACCATGCAGCAATATTCGGACGGACGGAACCAGTCCGGTAACAACCGGTCAGCTGTTTAGAGTTCCGAAAATTGGGAATGGAAATTCGGACAGCAGACATGGAAATAACACAATTAGCCGCTGCACCCGGAGTATGACTAGGGTGATGTGTGGATTGATGCACCGGTAGAACATATGAAATTTATCAGAACAATGTTGTTAAAAATCCATTGTTAATTAGGAATTGTGTCAAAATTTGTGACGGTCCAATATCCAGTTGATAGATAAAGAATTCATATATACATATATAGAGGAACATACAAACATATAGAGGCACTTTATATAAAAGTTTTCACTCAATAAAATCATATGAAGGTACTTTTTTGAAATCGAAAGCACTATAAAGCTACAGAACTCTGATTGTAATCATTTATATTATTCACCCAGTATTAAAGCTATTCACGTTAGATACAACTGTAAGCAACATTTACGAGCATAGTCATATTGAAATCCTATTTTTGTCATTTTTGCGGAGTACTTTTTCGAGCCAAAATAGGGTAACCGCTTTCAGTACATATATTCATCTCATCACGCCTTTTTTGGCTACTTTATTCTGTTTAGGTACCTTCCTTACCTTGAAGGCTTGAAGTCCACTCGGTGCAAGTTAGTTTTAATCAGTCGTTAAAGTTCATCCGGAAAACCGCAGTCGTGCATTATCAGCCTCGATTGACTGTGTCGTACTTTGCCTTGAAGTCCACAGAGACCTGATCTGTGGGCACGTTGTTCTTCCGATATTTCTGAAGGTTCTGCCGGAGATAGAAAACTTGATCCGTAGTATCGTGTGCTTGCATGAAGCCTGATTGGCACTGGCCTAAACATCGTTTCAATGAAAAATATAAACCACGGAGGAGGATCTGGGTAAGAATTTTGTAGGCCGAGAGGATCAACGTTCAGCCACGGTAGTAGCTTCGTTATAACCGATCGACCTTTTTATAGATGATGTCTTAGGGACCATCCATTAATGATGTCACGCGTTTAGGGGGGGGGGGGTTCAATTATTGTGACATTTTGTGACATATGGGGGAGGGGGGGTTAGCTTGAGTGTGACATCACATTTCAACTCAAAACAAAAAAAAAATAACTAAATAAAAAAGTCATATACCTAACCACAGAGTTCAACTCAGAACTATTCATGATATTTGCATTATTCATTTTTAGTTCTACGATCCCTTTTTTTTGCTTAAGATTTGCTTTGGATAAAATAATTGACATTCATTTTTCTCGTTAAAAAAGCATAATGTTCGATAATTCTGTTTTACCGTGCACGATCGTTTTTGAATGCCAGCGCAATTTCATCAATTTTTAGTGTCTCTCAATCCAATCAATACAAAAATTGTGACAAAACGTAAATAAAAATGCTTGGCTATTGTAACATGTGGAGAAGATTTGGATTACGAATTGATTGAAGAAGAGGAACTAAATATTGATGGTCTTTCAAAAATTAGCAATGATGCTGCAGTTACTGTCTCGGCTTGCTATGTCGTCGATATGCGACTCCATCAATAACATCCTTGGACTAAGAACTAAACGCCTTTTCTAGTTATCTTCTATAATCTTCTTTTCCTTTCCTCCTGTTTCCTCCTAACAAATTTCTCGATTTTCAATCAATTATTACCAAGAAGCGGGAGAGGGGGGTGGGTCAAGGAAGTTGTGACAGCTTGTGACAAGGGGGAGGGGGGGGAGTTAATTTTTTCCGAATTTTGCGTGACATCATTAATGGATAGTCCCTAACAGCTTTTTTTTAATATCAATATTATTGGGAATTATTGTGTTTTGGTAGTGCCGAAGGATTCTAGCAGCCATTTTTAGTTGTAAATTTGTGGTGAATAACTTTCTAAATGCATCCGTTGTCGAGTTATATTGAATACAAATTGAACAAATTCGAACTATTCATGAGAATAAACTTTTTTCTAGGAATGTGTGATTCATATTATAAATATTACTCTTTGAGAGCTAGAAAATTGGAACAATAATTCAGTAGTATTTTAGCATGCCCTTTCACGGTTTCACGGTGCTCCCACAGACCCTTATTATAAAAAAAATGCACCAAAGAATTTGAGTACACCATTCGATTCGTTATGACGTCCAGAATCTCTGGTCAAAATTTCAAAATCATCGTACGGTACATTTTTGAGTAATGCCCTTTTGAAGGTCGTAAAGTACAAAAAAGTGATATGAAAACTACGAAATACTTATTGTAAAGCACCTTTTTCAACCACCAGTTTATGAAATAACTTCCAAAATAGTTTCTACACATTCCAAGGGTTATATTTTAAGACATTAACAATCCCACAGTGCACAGTGGTCTAAACTTTAAAAATCTTGATCGTTCTAGATTTGACTGTGAAAAATTGATTTTTTGTTCTCAATGTCTTCAGCAAAACTGTTTCATAGAACAAGGCCCTACTTTTGGCGTTTTTAGTTTTTCGATCAATCCACCTAACAGTTAGATAAAAAAATATTTTTTCTAATTTTCAATATACCAAATAGCTTTCTTCAGCAAATTGTAGAAAATTTTAAAAGATAAACAATTGCTGAATAATATGATGGCCTATCTGTACGTTGGACACGACAAAATAGAGTTCTTTGTGGAACACCCTTCCCTAAAATCAGTTTTTTGTCTATAAATTTTTGTATGATCATCAAAACAATACATTTCATAAAGTCGCGGGAGAATCTTAGTTGAATGAATGAAATCTCAGAACATTTTGCATTGTTTTGGCAATCATAGAAAAAGGGGTGTTCTACAAAAACTCTATTTTGTCGTGTTCAACGTACAGATAGGACATCGCAGTATTCAGCAATTGTTTATTTTTTTAAATTTTCCACAACTTTGCTAAAAAAAGCAATCTGGTATATTAAAAATTAGAATTTTTTTTTCTAACTGTTAGGTGGATTGTTCGAAAAACTAAAAACGCCAAAATTAAGGCCTTGTTCTATGAAACAATTTTGCTGAAGACAGCAAGCTTCGCGTGCAACATTGTTTGATTTCGTCAATTACTACGGTGACATAAAAGCACAACTTTCTTTCCACCACAGTCGAGGAGATGCAGAGATAAACTCGGTATGACTGTTTAGTCGAAGATCGCACTCGTTGCATTTATAATAGCGCGAATACCTTTCGAAATTTGCACCTGCCGAAGTGCATTTGCTTTCTCGAGGGTACTCAGGAACAGTAATAGACAAATATTTAAACCCTTGGGTGCTTTTGGTGGTAAATTGCATTCGCGCGCACCGCCCGTGTAGTCTGACAAGAAAAACCACGGTGACACAACCCTTTTTTCCGTCGCAGTCGTGGTGATGCAGAGATAAACTCGGTTTCCAACAACAACTAATGTTACACCTCCTTTCTTACAACATTCTTCTTTACTCTAAGGATCGTAAGGACGTGGCCGGCGCACGGTGGTCCAGTAAGGCAAATAGTGGAACTTAATTCCATAGCGCCTTTAACCTTCATCCTAGCTTAACCCTCTAGTTCCCAAGTTGATTTCCAGACGGACTTCGGTAAAATCACTATGAATTATTATAAACACTTTTTAAGTATTTATTGAAGCTTTTTAGAGGGTTGACAGAAGTCCGCCAAATGGCGGTATTGGGCACTAGAGGGTTAATAGTGTCTTCGTGACAATTGTTTGTTTAAATGATCCACATAATTGCAAATCATCAAAAAATTTGAAAAGTTTACTATACTAAAATTAAAAAAGCTAACTTTTTTGTATTAAGAGATAGAGGAATAGTTTATTGAGGAAAAATGTAGAAGATTCAAAAATATGAAACTTTGTTGAACAAATGAAAATCCTATCTTTTTTCGGTACAAAGTTATAAAGTGCATTAAATGAAACTTACTTAAAATTTAGTTTTTTGTACTTAACTTTTGCTAGTTGCATTGCTAGTTCTAAGGAATTTCTAGGGCAAACAAAACATACATTTTTGCCAAAGATTTTATATAGGTTAACAAGAAACAAGTGGAATGTCAATATTTTTCCTTGTAGTTAAGATGAAGTACTATAAACTCTTGTGGGTTCCGTTTGTCTCAATTCATTTATATTAAAATACGGCGAGCATATTTTTTCATTTTCGTTTATTTTTCGTTGATCTAGATTCGCCACTGCGGTTGTGCTAATTACCGACGCCCGGGGAGGCGACTCCACCCAGGACCCTCACTCACGACCCGTTGATTCGGTAATACGTGAGAACTTTTTCTCTCAACATAAGACAGATTTCAACTACCACTTTTGGATATTGGCGCAATACTATTATTGCTCAGACATACTCGATACTTAGTGAAATATACTAAAACCATGCCAAAACCGTTTTCGTAGAATCACCGTTTTGAGCTCAGTTTTTGACCGATTTAAGGTCTGTTTTTTGTTTTCAAAAGATCGAAAAGAAAATGCTAATATGTCGACAAACTCTTAGAATTTCGATATTTAGCTTTAAAACAAAATGGCGTTGAAAAAACATCAAAAATTTCCGATTTCTCAAAAATTCAAAACTGTTGCACCTTAAGATGAAATGTGTCCGAACTCGGGGAAATTTGTTTTTGCGTCAAAATACATGAAAAAAACCATACATAGAAGCAAAGGCAATAAAGAGACGAGATACACGGTTTTTTTTTCCTCATCTATAGTTTATTTGACACGACACAAATACAATTCAATGTTTAACGGCGCCAATTATATCTGGTAGCTTACTTTCTAAAGTATCTTAATAACTAAAAGCAAATTTTTTATCCTCGCTGCCGACTACGAGCTGAAACTAAATCTAACTTAAGCTAGAATGTTTTGCATGAAAAGCACTGATTTGTTGTTTGATGGTTTTCCATCGCCATAGGTAAGCAGCATATTGAAAATGTTCCGCTGCTGGGCCAAGATATTACGGACTGGCATATTGGGTTGTCTCCCTCGGGGTCTGAGAGTATCGTGCGGGTCTAGTTGTTGTTTCCGGATCCGGGGTCTTAACGTGTTCTTGTCGTTTGGTTGGATGTAGGCGGAAGGGGATAGAACTAAACTGGGGCGTGGATGGATTTCAGGAAAACGTATATAAGGGACATGTAGGATAGGTCACGGCTCGCCAAGACATCACGAACAGGAACAGCCGGCTGCCTACCTTCGGCCTGCAGGGAAGCTACTAATCTAGACCTGGCGTCACGGTGTACAGGGCATGACCAAACAACGTGCTCTATGTCGTGATAACCTTCACCACAGGCACAGATACCACTCTCCCCGAGCCCAACACGACGGAGATGCGCGTCAAATCTATAGTGATTGGACATAAGCCGGGACATCATGCAAATGAAATCCCGACCTACATCCAACCCCTTGAACCATGGGTTCGTCGACACCTTGGGGATTATGGAATGTAACCACCTTCCCAGTTCCCCCTTGGTCCAAGAATTTTGCCAACTGATGATCGTATTCTTACGTACAAATGCGAAAAATTCATTAAAGGCAATTGGTCTTTCATAAATATCACCGTTTGTTGCGCCCACCTTAGCCAAAGAGTCCGCTTTCTCATTACCCGGTATCGAGCAGTGAGAAGGGACCCACGCTAAGGTAATCTGAGAAGATTTTTCGGATAAAGCACTCAGATGTTCCCGTATTTTCCCCAGGAAATACGGAGAGTGCTTAACATCTTTCATCGATCGGAGAGCCTCAATGGAACTGACACTGTCCGTAAAGATGAAATAATGGTCCGTGGGCATTTTTTCGATAATCCCTAGGGTGTACTGAATTGCAGCTAATTCTGCGACGTAAACAGAAGCAGGATTATCGAGCTTATGGGAGACGGTTAAATTGTTATTGAAGATACCGAAGCCAGTGGACCCATCAAGAAGTGATCCGTCAGTGTAGTACATATTGTCGCAGTTGATGTTTCGATATTTATTGGAAAAAATTTTGGGGATCTGCTGCACGCGTAAATGATCCGGGATTCCACGAGTTTCTTCTATCATGGATGTATCGAAAAACACAGTAGAATCAGAAGTATTTGATAAGTCGACACGATTTGGAATATTCGAAGAAGGGTTAATATTTTGGGACATGTGATTGAAATACAATGTCATAAAACGGGTTTGAGAATTAAGTTCGATTAACCTTTCAAAATTTTCAATCACGGGACGGTTCAAGACCTCACATTTGATAAGAATACGAGAAGACAGGCTCCAGAAGCGGTTTTTCAATGGTAGTACTCCAGCTAAGACCTCCAAACTCATCGTATGGGTCGAACGCATGCAACCTAAGGCGATACGCAAACAACGATATTGTATTCGCTCCAGTTTGATCAAATGTGTGTTTGCTGCGGAGCGGAAGCAGAAACACCCGTATTCAATAACAGACAATATCGTTGTTTGGTAAAGCCTTATAAGGTCTCCTGGGTGGGCTTCCCACCATTGTCCGGTTATTGAACGAAGAAAATTCACTCTTTGTTGACATTTTTTCATCAGATACCTCAAGTGACAACCCCAGGTGCCTTTAGAGTCGAACCAGACACCAAGATATTTGTGTACCAAAACCTGAGAAATCGTTTTACCCATTAATTGTGTTTGAAGCTGAGCAGGTTCATGCTTCCTAGAAAAAACTACTATCTCAGTCTTCAGTAAACTTAACTTAGCTTTACTTCTCAGTAAAGCCCAAGCAGACAAATTGTCCAAGGTATCTTGCAATGGTCCTTGCAAATCGGCAGCTTTGGCTCCTGTAACAGAGATTACACTGTCGTCTGCAAGTTGTCTTATCGTGCATGAGTTTGCCAGACATTCGTCGATGTCATTTACATAAAAGTTGTAAAGAAGGGGGCTTAAACATGAGCCCTGGGGAAGACCCATGTAGCTAACGCGAAAAGTTGCCAAATCGCCGTGCGTAAAATGCATGTGCTTTTCGGACAACAAATTGTGCAAAAAATTGTTCAAAATTGGAGAAAATCCTTGTCGGTGAAGTTCACCCGAAAGAATGTCAATAGAAACGGAATCAAAAGCCCCCTTAATGTCCAAGAACGCAGACGCCATTTGTTCTTTGCGAGCATACGCCAGCTGAATATCTGTTGAAAGCAACGCAAGACAATCATTCGTCCCTTTGGCACGGCGGAAGCCAAATTGAGTTTCTGATAGTAGACCATTTGATTCGACCCAGTGGTCTAAACGACGGAGTATCATTTTTTCCATCAATTTCCGGATACAGGATAGCATTGCAATCGGCCTATAAGAGTTGTGATCAGAAGCTGGTTTCCCTGGTTTTTGGATGGCGATCACCTTCACTTGCCTCCAATCCTGCGGTACAATATTTTGCTCCAGGAACTTATTGAACAAGTTCAACAAGCGCCTCTTGGCATTGCCGGGTAGATTCTTCAACAAGTTGAATTTGATTCTATCTAACCCAGGCGCGTTATTGTTACAGGACAGGAGGGCAACTGAAAATTCTGCCATCGTAAAAGGTGATTCAATCGCGTCGTGGCCCGGAGACGCATCGCGAACAATGTTTTGCTCAGGAACAGAGTCCGGACATACTTTCCTGGCAAAATCAAATATCCACCTACTTGAAGACTCTTCGCTTTCGTTGACCGTTACGCGATTCCGCATTCTTCGGGCTGTGTTCCAAAGAGTGCTCATTGATGTCTCCCTCGACGTCTCGTTTACGAACCGACGCCAATATCCGCGTTTCTTTGCCTTAGTCAAGCTTTTAAACTTGGTATCAAGCTCCGAATAACGTTTAAAGTCGTCGGCATCGTCTGTATCCCGGAAGGTCAGATACGCGTCGGATCTTTGCGTGTAGACATCGGAGCACTCTTGGTCCCACCACGGAGTGGGAGGCCGTTCTTTGATCGTTACGCCGGGATATTTCTTCGTTTGGGCTTGCAACGCGGCGTCGAGAATCAAGCCCGCGAGAGACACGGTTGAATAAACCAACTTTGCAAAAACATAGCTTATAAGTGTTTATTCATTCTCTAAGCGTTCCGAAAATATGCAAAAATTTCGTTCGAGTCGTCCGAATTGAATCAGGTATTAGAAACTACGATCTATGATCAATATGTACAGATATGTTTGAAATCAGCACTATTATTGTTACTACGATCTTCAATATTCTTAAAATAGTTTTCTCTACAAGCTTGTAAGCTTATAATAAACTTGTCAGAGTTTGCACAAACTGTAATTTAGTGCCTTTTTTCTTCTGGAAAACTGCAGTAACTTTTGAAGGTAAATGATGTCTAGCATATTCATCTTTTTACAAATTTATGTTCGTTCGTACCAGCTTATGATTAACAAAACTTGTCCATGAAAAAGCTGTTTAACAGCGTTTCATATGTCAGCTACTGGAGAAATATTACAAACTTTTCTGAATTCGTTTTCTTACTCTTCATAACGACTTCTGGCTCTGAACCGTCCTAGGTTGGTTCAGATGTGTCCATAAAATTTTATCCACACTAGATTCCCGTAGTTTATAGTTCTGAATCGCTGTAGCCCATGAACCAACGTTGGACCCTCGCAGCTTTCATGTAACAATCGACCTCGGAAGAAACTTTAAAGGCGGATTCGTTAAAGAAACTCCTATGGTGTCGCCATATTCGTTTCCTTTCCGGGCATCCCGGAGGCAACATTATGCCACTGACTTGCAGTCTCGGTGTGCTCAGCAGCCACCGTAGGAAATAGGGACCAAGCGAGCACGGAAAGTTGTACAAAATATGATGTTTGCTTTTGAGGAGACCAGAAAACTTTTCCGGTTACTCTCTGCTGCGAACGGGCGGATGATTACGACGACTACGCCGACGAGGACGAGGACACCGACGGCGTTACCGACGCGACGCAATGGTTCGAAAAGTCTGAAAATTTACAAGAGTTTACCGGGGGAAAAAAACCTTTTATAAATTCCATCTACACAAACATACACCAAAAAGAATATGATTATTTACACAAATTGCTGCCTGCACTATTCGCATGCGACTGGATGTTGTTGCTACGAGAGAGTAGGAAGGTTTTGGCAGGTTGGATAACTGCTTCCATGCAGTTAACAAGGGCGGTAACTGAACTCAGAAGATGTGGCATTTTCGGGCCACCGAAAGTTGTGCCTTCTGCTAATGAGATTTGTCCCACAGTTTACGGAATTTCCCGAGGAGGATTACGTCTTGCCGTCGTCGTCGTCGTCATCGTCCTGCGTTGTAATACGAAGTTGATCCTTGGCTGGGAAATGCACAGCATTCTCGAGCGGCCAGCTAGTTTCATACTAAATTTGAGTTGAATGAATCCGGAATTAAAACTTCATGACTAACGATATCGGCGAGCAACAGCAACTGCTGTAACATGAATTCAATTTCAAACTTTGCCACGTAGAACTTGGCATGCAGTTTTGTTCGTGTCTCGAACAACAGCGACTGCCTCTCACTCTTTATCTTATGGGTAATAAACGAGAAAGCTATTACGCGATTGGTCGTAATTCTTTCCCAGCAGGCAGCAGCGGCAAGTGGCTCCACGCAACTTGGACAGCATTTATCCCCTTCCGAAAGCAGCACCACAAAAATAAATGGGTTTAATTTATTCATTGACTGCAGTTCCTGTCGAACTAATTGGACGAACTTCTTTTGGCCGGAGTGGTGATAACAGAGCTGGGAAAAACTACTCCAGGGTAATGATACTAATTTGGTGTCTACCATTTTTCATTTCTTATTTTTAATTGTTTGTTAATTGTTTACGGGTTTGGTTGATGTTGGAAAATATAGTGTGATTGTTTCTAAAATTGAGTCAGGACTAGAGTCTAACGCAACTATTTCTTGCTCCTGCCAAGCAACGACTTTCCATCGCCTGAGACAACTGAGGTCTTCTACACAGCAGTGCAAAAGTCAACCTACGGAAGATTAACTTTTACGAGTTTTTCCCTTTGTTTCATACACTAGAAGCGGCATCGGTCTTCTCGGCAATGTTTCGGCAATGAAGAGATTTTCCGAATGAAGATGATGACATTTCACCAGTACTGCCCCTCTAAGAGCTTCAACCATAAACAATATGAAATGTATATTAGAAAATTTGCATTTAAATTAGAGCTGTAAAATGCAGTGTTTTTAGACGCCAGCTCTAGAACTACAACCTTGCAAAGATTTTACGCTGCAAGGCGTTGCGCCTAAATTGCTTAGTACAACAAATTGGGCTACTATCCAAATAAGCACCGGGATTAAGTCTGCGTGGTTGTAATGGTATCTTTTATGCTGTCGTACTAAATAAAAGACATATAAAAAACATCGTTAAATAGGTATGAAACGCTTGGACTTTTATTACTCTTCACGTATGAAAATAATTGCAATAACGAAGAACACGTAAGTCGATATAAGTTAGTACGTCTTTAAGAAAAAGACTGGTTTGGAACATGTTATTCTTCTATCTTTGTATCATTCATTTTTTCTATTCTTGTATTTTTTTCCATATTCTATTCTTGTAGATCCACGGTGTTTTCTCGTATATGAGATGAAATATTGCTCCAGACTTTGATATTTGTATTCAGCTATTATGCGGCTTCATTAGAATAACTGCCTATTTTATTCTATGTTTTATGTGCAAAAGAGACGCTACGAAATATTGCCTCAAGAGGTAGTTTCAGTTGCAAGTGCAACATTTTTTTATCAAAAACATTTTGTGAGCGCCACGATTAATTCATCCGTTCCAGAAGAAATCAATTGGAGTCTTTGTCTTTTATATTGATCGTCATTGTCTTTGTCCTCTAAACGAGTTCTGGAATGAAATTCAGGGAAGAACTCTGCGCGATATTTATAACATTATTCTTATGACTCACCCGCTTCGATTGCGTCATTTTTGTCTCGCTGAAAACTATAAACCCTGTTCTTCCATCCGTTTCTACGTGAGGCGCAAAAAAAAACACTCAAGCCTCCAGATGCTTTCTACAGTGAGTGAGAACGTCCAGGCCAGGCCCGGTCCGACCCCCGTCTAACATATGTTGGGTGTTATGTGCTGCCCGATTGACTTATATTTTTTTTGTTTATATTTTTAGCTCCCCTCCCGTACCTATCTTTCGGGTCTTCGCTGTTTTGTATTCTTCGACATTTCGCACACATTTTATGTTTTTCGTTTCTCTTCAAGCGGGTGTTTGTTTTTGTTTCGGTATTTCAAGGTTACCAATCTTTTTTTTTCGCTAGCCACTCCGTTTTGGATTTTCATCCAATTTCGTTTCTGCTGCCCGGTGAATTCTTAATTAGCCACGCTCGTCTCCCTAAACCCAACATCATCCACGAGAGACCGGCTTAGGCCCAGCAGAGCCCGGAGGAACGGGCATGATGAAAATAATGTTAATGATCATGCTGATGATGACGATAATGATGATGATATAACTCTGCTGTGGGCTTTGGCTCGCTCTACGCCGTCGATTGTTTTTATACGTGTGGTATATAACCTCACTTTTGGGCACATTTCCTACGAAGTAATGTTTTGATATGTTGTTGAAACGAAAAAAAAAGATGTAGAAGAAGGAGGTTTTGGCAGAAGACAAACCACCGAAGAACAAGGCAATTTAGCGTTTATATAACGTTGGAAGTAGGACTGTTCAGTTTTGTCTAATCATGCTCTGCTGGATTTATCTCAGGCATACTTGGGATTGTGATAAATAATAGTAATTGTATCTGAATGAAAGACTCTGGGTTTGATTGAATGCTCCTAAATGTAGCACAATAAATTCATAACGTTTGTCGCAGCCGAAAACCTACGTACCTTTCGAGCATCTCTGATAAGTCATGTTTTAGCACGAAAGCTTTCTGCTCTTGGAAAATCCTGCGAAATGAAATATTACACATTTTGTCTCGTTTAATCTGGTACACTGAAACAATCTCACCTGTTCATGATATATGGGAGTGTTATAAACTTTCACTATTAGAACTTACAATCAAAACGATGTGATCGAAAATGTGTCATGCATTCTTCATAGGATCGTCTGATAGACTCACATTACTACCAAGCTTTAAAAATAGATTAGAAAACCCTTTGAAAACTAAAGGACATATAATCCATTAGACTCATTGGAAATGCCATAATTTATATCTTGACATACAATAACAATTTCATAGGAAAATCTCATGCATTCCTTGTTATTATCCTTAGAAATAACTTCACTAAAAGGACTGTTTCTTTATATGATATGTACATGAAAACAAATCGAAGTGTTTGTTTATGAAAGATACAAGAATTTATTATAAAAATATTTATTTTAACAAGTTTGTACTTGGTTGTTGACTGTTAAACGGCAATCCTATAAATTAAGGAGGCAAAAATGAGTTACGTCGGTCAGTGACGGTCACAACTATTGAGAGATTTATAGGAAGTATGGCGGAGGTGAAAAGCATATCACCCAATGCCGTACTTGCCAACGTTATGGCCATGGTTCCAAATTCTGTAACATGGACCAAAAATGTCTTAATTGTGGAGACTCTTCTCACAAAAAGGACACATGTCCTGTGAAAGAGAGTAAAAATTTTCGCTGTGCGAATTGTAACGGCAACCATATGTCAAATTTTTATCAATGCCCAGTCCGTTTAGCAATTGTTAAGGCGAGGCAAGGTAAACAAAATTTAATTTCTCAATTAAAACCAATTTCAAAACAAAATTCTCCAAGCGTACCAGTGACGCATAGTTTACCTACTCCTTTGCATACCCGTTTAACTTATGCACAGGTTACAGGTAGTTCGAACATTATACCGCCTAGTGTTGGTAGTTCGAAAATGACCGTTAATATGGGTAAGCAAAACACGCTAGAAAATAATTGTACACCTATCACTCCAGCTAATATTGCTGCCGACAATATTTTTTCTAATGTCAACTGCCTGGGGCCTATTACGGCAGGTAAACTTTCTTTTTTGCAACAGGCAATGTTCGATCTTATGAACGCCATGTTGCAGGCAAAATCAATGTTTGAAGCCATTCAAATAGGCACAAATTTTACTATTAAAATTGTTTCTAATTTAAAATTTAGCAATGATTTTAAATAAAACAATTAAAATATTAAATTGGAATGCTCGCTCATTGAAGGCCAATGAGAATGACCTTTTTAACTTTTTAACAGTAAATAATGTGCATATTGCAATTATTACTGAAACATTTTTGAAACCTAACATTAAATTAAAATATGATCCCAATTACGTGGTTCATAGATTTGATAGGCTTCAGGGTTCCGGCGGTGGAGTTGCAATTGTTATTCATCGCCGAATCAAACATCGTGCTCTTCCCCATCTTGAGACGAAAGTTATTGAAACTTTGGGAATTGAAGTTCAAACTGAACTTGGGATTTTATTTATTGCCGCAGCATATTTACCATTTCAATGCACACGCGAGCTCAAAAATTATTTTAAAGGTGATTTACGAAAAATCACTAGAAATCGTTCGAAATTTTTCATAATCGGCGATTTTAACGCTAAACATCGTTCATGGAATAATTCTCAAAGTAATTCCAATGGCAAAATTTTATTCAATGATTGTTCTTCAGGATACTATTCTATTTTGTCTCCGAATAGTCCTACATGCTTTTCTTCTGTAAGAAACCCTTCAACAATTGATTTGGTGCTAACAGATCAAAGTCATGTATGTAGTGATTTGATCACACATGCTGACTTTGATTCTGACCATCTTCCAATAACTTTTTCTTTATCACATGAATCAGTTTTAAACCCTATGAGCTCTGTTTTTAATTATAACAAGGCTAATTGGGAAAGATACAAAACTCATATTGAGAGAAATTTCAATTATGAGCTTGATTTGCAAAACGAAGTGAATATTGATTCCGCTTTGGAAGCATTAAAATGTGCAATTGTTGATGCCAGGAATTATTCTGTTCCAAAGGCTCAAATGAAATTTGATTCACCAATAATTGACGAAAATCTTCAACTTCTAATTCGTTTGAAAAATGTCCGCAGACGTCAATATCAACGTTCTCGTGACCCTGTTTTTAAAACTATTTATAAAGAATTACAGAAAGAGATTAAACATAGATTTACTCTTCTGAGAAATCAAAATTTTGAGACTAAAGTTGAAAAATTGAAACCATATTCAAAACCATTTTGGAAGCTGTCGAAGATTCTTAAGAAACCTCCAAAGCCTATTCCAGTTTTAAAAGATGGTGAACGTTTTCTTGTATCCAATGAACAAAAGGCTCAAAGACTTGCTCAGCAGTTTGAGAATGTTCATAACTCAAATTTGAATTTTGTGAGTCCAATTGAAAATGAAGTCACACGTCAATTTGATTTAATTTCTTCCCAGAATTTTTTACCTGCAGAAATAATTGAAACTAACTTGAATGAGATTAAATCAATTATTAAAAATTTCAAAAATATGAAAGCACCTGGTGACGATGGAATCTTTAATATACTAATCAAACATCTCCCTGAGAGCACAATGGAATTTTTAGTGAAAATTTTCAATTGCTGCTTCAAAATTGCATATTTTCCCAAATTATGGAAAAATGCAAAAATTACTCCCATTTTAAAACCGGATAAGAACCCAGCTGAAGTTTCAAGTTATCGACCAATCAGTTTGCTTTCTTCAATAAGTAAACTGTTTGAGAGAATTATTCTTAACAGAATGATGTCACACATCAACGAAAATTCAATTTTTGCAAATGAACAGTTTGGATTTCGCCATGGGCATTCCACAACTCATCAATTGCTCAGAGTTACTAATATGATAGGAGCTAACAAATCTGAAGGTTATTCCACTGGAGCTGCTCTTTTAGACATAGAAAAAGCATTCGACAGTGTTTGGCATAAAGGTTTGATTGCGAAATTGCAAACTTTTAATTTTCCAATTTTCCTAATCAAAATTTTAAAAAATTATCTTACTGATCGAACTCTGCAGGTTGTCTATCAGAATTCAAAATCTGATAGATTTCCTGTCAGAGCAGGTGTACCTCAAGGTTCAGTCTTGGGTCCAGTCCTGTACAACATATTCACTTCAGATCTTCCTGATTTGCCTCCAGGATGCACAAAGTCATTGTTCTGCGATGACACAAGCATTTCCGTAAAAGGAAAAAGCCTTCGTGTCATATGCAGTCGATTGCAGAAAAGTTTAGATATTTTTTCTTCCTACTTGCAAAAGTGGAATATCTCTCCCAATGCTTCTAAAACTCAAATGATAATTTTTCCGCATAAGCCTAAGGCTTCTTTCCTCAAGCCAAACAATAATCACGTTGTCAAGATGAATGGGGTTATTTTAAGTTGGTCCGACAAGGTTAAGTACTTGGGACTAATTTATGATAAAAAACTTATTTTCAAAGAGCACATTGAGAGTATACAAGCCAAGTGCATCAAATATACGAGATGTTTATATCCTCTCATTAACAGGAATTCTAAACTTTGTTTAAAGAACAAACTTTTGATTTACAAACAAATTTTTAGACCAGCAATGCTCTATGCTGTACCGATCTGGTCAAGTTGCTGTTCAACAAGGAAGAAAACGCTCCAAAGGATTCAGAATAAAATTCTGAAAATGATTTTGAAGCGTCCTCCTTGGTTTGGTACACTCGAATTACATAGACTTACTGGTGTTGAACCATTAGAAACTATGTCAAATAAAATTATTAACAATTTTCGACAAAAATCGTTGCAATCCTCAATTGCTACGATAAGCTCTCTTTATAGCCAATAAGTTAGCAATTAAGTTAGTTGTAAGTTTACTTCCCCTTTTCTGACAAGTAGGTTTAAATCCCTACGAATGATAAGTCCTAATTGGGAAAGCAAACAAATCCTAACAATTAGAATTACAAATTTCTAACAGTGTTGAGAAGTCACCATTTGTGATTGGACACACATACTCATTATTTACTAATATTTACTTAAGCTACTAACAAATCCCCCCTTAAAAAAAAAAAAAAAAAAAAAAAAAAAAAACTATTGAGAGATTTCACTACCGACTTCCTGAAAAGAAATTACCGGTTCTGAAAAGTTGGCCACTTGATCCCAGTTCCAATGGTCCGTTCGTTGTTTGCCCTACGGTTTGCTAAGTGCCAATTTCTTCGGTGTGATCTATAGTTGTGAATATCTATGAAGGTTTAAACTCAAATGAAGTATAGAAAATTAACTTACCCATTGGAGATAAGCAAATATCCTTCCAATCGCCCAATACGACGCAGTCTTTTCGTGGTGTAGCCATTTTGAATAACAATCTGGATTATTCGATACCAAATCCAAACGTCAAAACAAAACTTCACTTGTAAACTGACAAGAAGTCCAAAGTCCCGGCGACGTGTGTTTTTCATTGGATTTATCGATAAGTTTTAAGTGTAGTACGACTGGAAATTTTTAATTTCTGGGTTGGGTTTCGGCTACGCAGTCTGTCACGGATTCAAAACGGGTGTTTTCTACTGCCCGACGTTTCGGCCAGGGGTTTTGGCCTTTTTCAAGGGAAACTACTTAAAACATTTATTAGAAACAATTTTTTTTTTTTTTTTTTGAAGAACATGTAATGTAATGGGGACTCACTAGATTATCATTTGTTCGTCAATGTGTCTGTTTTCTGTGGAATAGCATTGTTGAGTTTATACGCCTATCTGTATCTAAATTGATTAAATTTTAAAACTGTTTTACAAACGAAACTAATTTGAAAGCTTACAATCATTAAATTCATAGTTGTTTAATTTAATTTAATTTTTTTTTCGAACTATTGTGCACTAATCACTGCCGTACCGTACTGCACTATCTATACTGTATACCTATCTGCAATTTGTTTCGTTAAGTTTTGAGTACTAGCTTTGACAATTATGGGATTTGTTCTCTTCTCACTCTGTTTCGTTGCGAAATGGTGTTTTGATGGTGTGAAGTAACCCAGCGTAAGTGGTACTCAGCTGGTCTACGTCCGTACGATGATTGACGGTGTTTGTCGTGTTTGTAATGTGGCACATCTCCAGTATTGGCAAAGCTGTAGCTCGTTGGGTGTAGTCTACTATTGTCGTTTTGGTTAGATCGAAATTGTGTTGTAGTTGGATGGCATGTTGAATGAGTGCTGTTTTTTCACTTAGCGCTGCTATGTCGTTGTCTGTGTTCGAGTTGGCAGATCGGTTTTCAATTAGGCTGGCATATTTGTTTATATTGGATTTGTGTCCGCTGAGCCGTGTTTTCAGTTGGTTCCTGGTCATTCCTATGTAGCACATCTGGCAATCAGTACATGGAATGCTGTAGATGACGCAAGATCGTTGGGTGGATGGTACTGGATCTTTGATGGGGGTAGTAGCTGTTTGATGGTTCCGATCGGTCTGTAGGCAAGTCGGATTTGAGGAAAATCGGAGCTGAGGATCCTTGATATTGCTGTGTTTAATTGTGGAATGTTGGTGATTGAACGGTACATTGTGATGACTTCAGTTCGGCTTGGATTAGCAGTTGTGGTTCGTAAGTCGGATGTATGTTGTGAAACGTTAGGTGAATTTATTTGCATATTGTGGTTATGTGGATCGGTAGCTATGGCTATGTTGGAAGACTATTAAACTACTTCTCCTTCCACCCAATGCAAACAAAAATGAACGTTGCCAGAAATTCTATAAAAAGAGTGATCCAAATTACCACCAATAAACCAATAGACCAACAAAATCACACTATAATACAACATCTTCGCCAAAATAACTATCCAGTATCGCTAATCAAACGACTGTTAAATCGAGCACACAAAACTGCCAACATAGCCATAGCTACCGATCCACATAACCACAATATGCAAATAAATTCACCTAACGATCGATCTAACCAAAACGACAGTAGTAGACTACACCCAACGAGCTACAGCTTTGCCAATACTGGAGATGTGCCACATTACAAACACGACAAACACCGTCAATCATCGTACGGACGTAGACCAGCTGAGTACCACTTACGCTGGGTTACTTCACACCATCAAAAACATTATTTCGCAACGAAACAGAGTGAGAAGAGAACAAATCCCATAATTGTCAAAGCTAGTACTCAAAACTTAACGAAACAAATTGCAGATTGCAAATTAAATTAAATTAAACAACTATGAATTTAATGATTGTAAGCTTTCAAATTAGTTTCGTTTGTAAAACAGTTTTAAAATTTAATCAATTTAGATACAGATAGGCGTATAAACTCAACAATGCTATTCCACAGAAAACAGACACATTGACTAAAAAACGATAATCTAGTGAGTCCCCATTACATTACATGTTCTTTAAAAAAAAAAAAATAGTTTATAATAAATGTTTTAAATAGTTTCCCTTGAAAAAGTCCAAAACCCCTGGCCGAAACGTCGGGCAGTAGAAAACACCCGTTTTGATTTATCGATAAGATTTATATGTTGATTTGGAAACTACTTTATGAAATGTATTCCGCAATATTGCCGGTAAATTTAAATTTTTGCGTCACATGTTAGTCTTAATGAATATCAAAAAAATTGATTTGAAAATCCGATAATAATTATTTCATTGTGCGATTCGTAAAAATTATTGTAAATTACAAATGGATTTCTAATGGAATCATATAAAATTGAGAGATCTTTTGGTACGTTAAATTCATTGGACAAATTTAATAGAGAATATATGTCGACTTGTTTCAGTGTAGGCAGCAGCGTCTTATTGAGAAAACATAGCGCAGATGTGTTTCCGTGCAAGGCTGACTTTTTCAAGGGCAAATATTTATCTTTATATAGGTATATATACGTAACGTGCCGAAAATTGTTATCCCGTAAGAATAACGAGAAAGCGGCTAATTGGGGGGGAGATCTAAGTGAATAAAAACTGCAGAGGAAGTGTAGTGTTACTTTCTTTTGCTAGGTATATTTGATCTGCGAAATATTTCTAATTTTGCTCCGGAAGTTGAGAATAGAATGAGAACGGGTTTACGTTACTAAAACCACTTCATGAGGAAATTCAATGTCCCTTGGAGTGAGCTAAAGAAAAACAGTCCACTTGGAAATGAATAAACAGGTTTGTTATTTTAAGAGATTTTGGAGATCCAGGACTGTGATGATTTTGAGTTTTGTTCCCGAAAGTATTTAAGAATTTTTTTTTTAAACAGTATTTTTCTGGGAATCTGTCTGGTTTAAATTAACTGTATCAGGATATTTTATTGATATTCTTCACTATTACTATTGTCAAATACATCGAGTTTCATGAAACAGATAGAGGATAAATTATTTCCCCAGAAAATATAATCAAATATCAAATTGGCGAAGCTCGAAGTCAACTGTTAAAAAAATGCAAATTCTAGACACAATTGTTTTTGGATTTGCCATAATTCTATGCAACATTGCTTCAAACTCTATAGCATTAAAAAAAATGTGTTTTCAAAAAAAAAACCCTAGATGTGTCGAGGCTATGGAAAAAGAATACACACTACTTTTAAGTAACCGAGTTTCATCAAATTATTTTGTAACATGTTTGTTTTCATTTATTTTTACTAAGATAAATGACAAGATTTTTTGCGGATTATCCAGAAAGGCTGTTCTCACGCGGTATTTTTTTAAATCATTGGTTTTACTTTTTTCCGAGTGTCGAGTATTTACAAATCATATTCCCGAATTTTGAATTTTCTTGTCATAAGTTTTCTTAGATTCGTAGGTGCCCAAGAAACAACTTCTAAACCGTAAACATATTTAATGAAAGTTTTGTTAGAGTCGCACCGAAGCTTATCATTTTTTACACAGAAACATACTGCATCAAAATAAATTAAATTCAGAACGTGTGTTATTCGCTGTTCATTAATTAGGATACAACTGTACGATAAAACTACTCCTTACAACTACATTAAAACTTGTGTTGAAGGTTTCTCTTTGTCTTAAGATAGTATCGAGAGACTATTAAGTTTTTAAGAGCACTTTGACTTACGTGAGGTCATTGATAAAATCGCCAATTTATTTACAATTGTGAGCTGCAATCATGGCTGATGAGTGGGAAAAGATCAAAAATAAAGGTAACTTCGAACGGAAAATCAAGAGAAATTCTTTTCTTCAAATTCTAAATTCTCCTTCTGTTAATTGTCAACAATGGCATGACAACTTCACAAACGTCATTGAAGATGCTTTTGAGCTGAGACCGTTTTCGACGGTCTGCACAATCTTGTACGGTATCTACAACTAGAACTTTAAGTTGCATACCGAACGATTTTGTTCACGTTTTTGACAGTAGCGTCAGGTAACAAAGCTGTAGAGTGCAATTGACCTAGTGCCGTGCTACAATAAAACTTATTGGTTTTTAAAAACACATAAAGCGCAGCACTATATCAAAAGATATAATGGCCAATCAACTTTTTTGTAATTTTTTTTTATATAATTCCATAATATTTTTATTTGGTACTTTTATAGTAAAATTCACCCAAGAATCGACTTGGCATGACCAATATTATTAGAAAAATTATATTCATTCATGGAAGTAAGAGAACATTATATGTACATAACTAGAACTCAGATGATGGTTTTAAGTTGTACCAAAGATTGAATTCATACAATTTATATTCACATTTTTTTGGGTCTGTGCTCGTGACTATCTACAAACGCAGGTTTTTTTTTATAACCTCAAGCGATCCTTTGAATGACGTCTCTTTTATGTCATTAAAGTTCTCATTCAAACTGTACAGACACTCTTAAACCTGCGTTAAAGGTTGCCGACCCAAACGTATATTCATATATTTGATTTTAAAATATAGGTCTAACACCCTCTTGTAGTGTGGGCCCTTGTAGCTGTAATAAAGTTATTTCATAGTTTTATCACAGACTAACAGACATAACACTTCGAACAAATTTTCAATAAAATCATCGTTCGGATGATTTCAGTACTTTACGTTAGTAACACTAGCACCATCTACTGCCGTGTTCGCGCTGTTCCTTGTATTTCGACATCAGCGCCGGCGTTACTGCATGTGTCAACCTGGGAGGGAGAAACGGATACGAAGCTGTGTAAGTGTCAAAATGAACCAGAATGAGCTGTCATCGACTGTCAATTTGAACCAAGAAAAAAAGCATTTTTTGAGATGACTATTGTTATAACTGATACCTTTCGTTGCTCGAAAACATATTCATTGCCAACAGTTTTTGCATTCATTGTCGTTTCACAAAATATTTTGGTTTGTTTTTACGTAAAATAATAAATTCCATAAGCTTTAAGTAAAAATCATGCTAGCGTACTTCGATCATTAAACTTGCGCTTCTCTGGATTTAAGGCTTTGGTTACAATTTCGAATATACTTCACTACGGAAACTCGAACTCAAAACTCTGAAAAAACTTTTATACAACGGCAAATTTGAAAAAAAAAAAACACAGACTCGAAAAATTAGTCTGCAAAATTTGCACATCATTCGCGTTGAAAAAGATTTTGAAGGCTGTTCGCACTTATGTGAGCTCTCATATGTAATTGTCCAAATGTGCGTGATGACAAAAGCAAAAATATTTCCTTCCTGCTTTTTCGCACGCAAAAACCAAACAAATATCAGCAACACCATCAACGCGAATTCCTGATGTTACAAAAAACTTCGCTCGAGTCATGCATGCGTTACAGCAAGAAGATAGTTACACGCAATCAGAAAACGACGCATGTGCGTGTTCTCTGTTTTGAGTGTAGTATTCGTTTCTCCCTCCCAGGTGTCAACCACAAAATATGTATGAGATTGCATGACAGCGCCCCAGACGGTGTTTTCGCGCGATTACTGTTATGTGATTGGAAATTTGAAAAGATCGTTTTTTGTTGCGATGGAGCTACGTTCCAGTGTTACGTCTGTTAGTCTGTGGTTTTATTATAGCCATTCAGATTTATCCTACTTAAAAACAGATTTAATCAAATAACCATTACAGCGGATTGTTTAGATTTAGATTATACAGATTTTATTTCCCTTGATACGCGAAATGCACGTTGGCATGTCATATGTCGTATTTTGTTATCGTATACGCGTTGCTGCTATATTCTGGTTAGTGGTCATCCACAAATTATGTAAAGATTTAGGGGGAGAGGGGGTGTCCAAACTACTAATGCAAATACACAAAAACACAAAATCACAAAACTAAAGAAATAGTTGAATTATTTCTCGCTGAGTTCTCAACAACTAAACCTTGGGAAAGCGTGAATTCACCTTAGCTGAATGATTATGTACTTTACTTCGTACAGTGGTGTCGGGTCCACCTGTGCAACATGTGCAGTGTGCACTGCACAGCTACCGTATTCCCTGATATCCGAACATATGTAATTTTCGAAATATAAGAACATACAGAAGCAAATAATCATATGAGCGGAAGCCTTTCATTTAAAGCATCAAACACTTTGATTTGATTTTCTTCTTTTTTTAAGGAAAAAGATTTCGAATAGATGTTTGGTGCACATGTGACAAAATACCACGCGACGCCTCTGACTTCTTATAATTAATTTTTCAGTTTTACTAACTTAAACATGATATTAACTGAAATGGTTAACTTGTTTTGTTTTTATTCTTCACAAATACGCCATATGTTAACAAAATTTTCTTCTAAAAAATTTCCTGAAAAAGAAAATCAGATACGAAAGACACGGTTGCCATATTTATTATTATGGAAGTAATTTTTTTTACTTTATTGATATTATTTATTACATGCCAGCTATCAATAAAAAAGCTAATCCACACAATTTAGTAAAAAAAATATACTTTTGAATACATTGCTGGTTTCGCTGGTTGAAATTGGTTTAAGGCATGATATCGTTTGATAATTAAATATTAAATTTTTAATCTTCATTGTTCTGAATATGATGCTGCATAATAAAATCTTTCTTTATTTGACTGATTGATTGTTTGATTGAAATAGTGTTTTCGGTAAAGTTAAAAAATAATAACATTATGGATCATGACAAAAAACACTGAGAAAAATATATTTCACTCCGGAAAAAAAATTCAAAACTCCAAAAAAATTTGAAAACATATTTTTTTTTTCAAGACTATCTCATTAAGTACCATCTTTTTTTTCAGTAGTTGTTGACTTTAAGTTTTTAAACACTTTCCAAGCTTTCTTTGACTTAGATTTTTGTACGATCGATATTCAAGAACCATATATAACCATATAATTTCAAAATCAATAAGAAAATCGTAAACAATTTTTTTGAATCACTAACATTCCAGAAACATTTTACAATCATGTAACGCTTCACATTACAACAAGATCATTTTAAAATCATTTCAGAACCATTTTAAGATGATTTTATAATTATTTTAGGATTCTTTTTTAAAATCGTCCTATGACCATTTTAGAATAATTTTTAAATATTCAAATCATTCATAATTCATTTCAGAATCAATTAATATTAATAGCGTTTTTAACTCAACTCAAGAACCATTTTCAAAATAGTTTAGAATCATTTTGATATTTTGTTATAATTGTATTATCCTTTTATAATCATATTAGGTTTAATTTAGATATTCATATTTCTCTAGAGTAGTTGAGGCAAATCGATGTTGATCGATCGATTCCGATTTCGCTGAAACTTTTCACAGTTGTTCCTTCAATTTCAACAGGGCAGTAGGAAAATGATCGACCAATTAATCACCAAGAGCACCAAGAGCACCAATGATTGGTGCTCTTAGTGATTAAATTTTAATGTTGCAATGTGTAGCTGCAAAAAAACACTCAAAAAATTAAAAAAAAAACAGAGTGAAAACGTTAAAATACTCAAATGTTCATAATTTTTTATTTTTCAAATGACCATCACCTAATTTTGACAGTTAGAAGTACATATTGTAATCTCCAATGTGTAAACTATTTATTTCTTTTTAAATAGACTTTTTGAGATGTTTAATAATTTGTGACAATTTCGAAAATTTGGCACAAGAAACTGTAAAAAAGCAGTGTATATTTTTTTTAAATCTGCAATTTTTGTACCTACAACTTTGCTAAAGACACCATTTCAATCAATTAAGCCGTTTTTCTGATTTAAAATTTGTTATCCATCAGTTACCATTATGGATAGGCCATTTTGGAACAGCATTGGCGACTCTGATATCGTAAAATGACCGTTTCAGCAAAAAGGAACAACTGTGAAAAGTTTCAGTGAAATCGAAAATAACATCCTACTTAAAAAAATTTTTTTTTTACTTATTCTCCATGGAATGCCTCAGTTTGGGGATTATTTTGAAATAATTTTATAATCAATCCAGAATCAATTGGGAATTAATTTATAATCTTCTAAGAATCATATTGTAATAATTTGACAATCATTTTGGCATCATTTTAGAAATATTTCAGAATCATTTTAGAACCATTTTTCAATTATTTCAGAATCGTTTTGGAATAATTTCATTTTGGAATAATTTCATATTCATTTCAAAATCATATTAGAATCATTCTAGAACCAAATGGGTATGGAATAATTAAGAAGTCATTTTGTTTTAGAATCATTCAAAAATCCTTTCGGAATTATGTTACAATAATTTTAGAATCTTTTTATGATACGTTTAGGTTCATTTTGAAATCATTCCAGAGCCATTTAGGAGTCATTTAAAAATCATTTTGAAATTATTATAGAATTATTCCAAAACCATTTTGGGATCATATCGAAATCATATTAGAATCATTTGATTATCATTTTAGAATCATATTAGAATCATTCTAGAACAGTTTTAAAATAATTTTAGAATTGTTTAGGAATCTCTTAAGAATCATTTTGGAATCATTTCAAAATCTTTTTGGAAACATTTTATAATCATTTTATATTTTTTTCTGATACTTTTAGGTTCAATGATACGATATAGATTGTGGAACAGTACCACCGTCCCCCGTAGTTTATTTGGTCAAAACACCATGCCGGAGACAGGGAGATTGCGGGTTCAAGTTCCGTCGGGATGTGGTATATTTATCCAAATCTATATTATATTTCCAGTCCGCTTATTTTTCGCTTTCCCTACTGCTCATACTGTCTGCTTAATGAACTTTTAGATTCATAAAAGAATCATTCCAGAATCATTTTGGAATCATTCTAAAATCACTTTAGAATCATTTCAGAATTCTTTTGGAATCGTTTTATAATAATTTGAGAATCATATTAGATTGATTTTAAAAAAATTATGAAATCATTATGGAATCATTTCAGGGTATTTTCGAATCATTTCATAATCATTTTGAAACCATTTCAGAATAATTTTGGAATCATTTCGGAATCCTTCTATGATCATTTGATTTTCATTATTATTTTAAAATCATTCATAAACCATTTCAGAATAATTTTTTAATCATTAGAGAATCATGCTAGAATCATTTTAGAATATTCTCAAAATTATTTTGGTATCATTTCAGGATCATTCCAGAATCCTTTTGGAATCATTTCACAATCATTTTAGAATAATTTCAGTATCATATTTGAATCATTTAATAATAATCATATAAGTATCATATTAAAATCATTTAAGAATTTTGACATTTGGGATAATTTTTGAATCATTTTAAAATTATTTTGAGTCGTTTCAAAATCATTTCAAGATCCTTTTAGAATAATCTTGGAATCACTTGAGAATCTTTTTAGTATCCTTGTTATCCATGTTATAATCATTTATCATTTATTTATCATTTATTTTGAAATCAATTAAGAATTATTTAGGAATTATATTAAAATCATTTAAAATTCATTCTAGAATCCATTTGGAATAATTTAACCATTTAACAAACATTTAAGAACCATTCTAGAAAATATTTTGAATCATTTTGGAATCATTTTAAAATCATTTCAGAATCATTTTAGAACAATTTCAGAATAATTTCTTAATTATTTTAGGCAAGTTTTAGAAATATATTTTAACCATATTAGAATAATATTAAAATAATTTTAGAATCAATGTATCATCTGAAATCAATTTATAGCTAGAACGGCCATATTAGAATAGTTTTAGAACCATTTTATAATAATTTTATAATTATTATAGAACCATTTTAGAATCCTATTGAAATCATTTTATAATGATTAAAGAATCCTATTCAACTCTTTTTAGAAAAATTTAAAAAAAAGTTTGGCATGATTTCAGAATCATTTGAGAACCATTTAAGAAACATTCCAGAATTATATTAGAATAGTTTGAGATTCATTTCAGAATCATTTTGTGATCTTGAAAAAGATCATCTAAGAATTATTTTGAAATTGGTTTGTATTTGCAATGATTTTTATAGAAAAATTTTAGAATTGTTTTTCAGAATTTTTAATGATCGTTTTTGGTTTATTTTAGGATCATTTCAGAACCGTTTTAGAATTATTTTTGAATCATTTCGATATCCTTTGGAATCTTTTATTAATCCTTTTAGAATCATGTTAGAATAATTTAAGAATAATTTCAGAATCATTTTAGTACCAAATACCAGAATTAATTTGGAATCATTTTAGAACTGTTTTGAAATTATTTTAGAATATTTTTGAAAACATTTCAGAATTATTTCAGGATCTCTCAAATTAGATGATCATTTTTCGAATTAGTTAAGAATTATTTTCAAATCAGTTTGTATTTATTATGTAATCATTTTAGAATCTTTTAGAATAGTTATTTTATATTCATTTTAAAATCATTTTAGATTTGATTCGAGAATCGAGAATTTTGGAATCATTTATCATCTGTTCTTAACCCTCTAGTGTCCAAGCTAATTTCTAGACGGGCTTCGATAGAATCACTATGAACCATTATAAACTCTTTTTAACCATTTATTGAAGCTGGCGGCTTTGGGCACTAGAGGGTTAATTATTAAAGCATTATTTTGGAATCAGTTTGTATTCATTTTTGTAATAATTTGTAAGAATCTTTTTATGATCGTTTTAGGATCTTTTCAAAAACGTTATGGAATTCTTTTCAGTTTTTTTATCATTTGAGAACACTTTTGGAATTAGTTTGGAATCATTTTGGAGTCATTTTAGAATCATTCTAGAATTATTTTAAAATCGTTCCAGAATCATTTTCAAATCATTTTGATGTCATTATGTAATCATTTTTCTAACACTTCCCAGTGTCATCATTTGAGGATCGGTCTAATTTATTTCAGAATCTTTCAAGAATCGGTCTGGAATATTTTTTCGTTCAAGAAGCATTTCAGAATAACAAAAACAATTTTAAATCACATAATAATACATATAATAGAATAATATAACAATAATTTTAAAACTACTGTCAGCCGGGGTGAGATTGAGCCATCCAACCCGTGATTTGTCAGCCATCTCTTCCGGGTCGAAGACTAGTCCTTCTTGGTTAAGTATTCGAGGAAATTTATTCAAGAAAGGATGGTCTTGCGAGCCATCCCACCCTAACTAACACGCTAAGAATCCTGAGTAAGAATTCCCGGGATTCCTATAACTCGGTGACGGAATCGCGAGAGGAATCGTTTCTGCGATACGTACAGAATCTGTGCGAATCACATACGGGAAACCTTTTCAAGAATCCTCAAAAATCCAAACGAATCGTGAGAGGAATCGTTTCTGCGATACGAACAGAATCTATAAGAATCGCATATGGAAAACCTTCTCAAGAATCCTACAGAATCCAAATGAATCGTGAAAGGAATCGTTTCTGCGATACGGACAGAATCTGTTCGAATCGCTTATGGAAAACCTCAAGAATCCAAATTTAGGAATCTCGGCGACTCGGCGACAGAATCGTGAGAGGAATCGTCTCTGCGATCCGTACAGAATATTTTTACGCGGTTTTTTACGAGGATATTTTTTACGCGGTATTTTGAATGAACGCGTATTTTTAGACGCATTTTCGAATCAACCATGTTTCTTACGCGGGATTTCGAATTACCGCGGTTTTTCAACGCAGATTTGATTTCCGCGTATTTAACGTGGTTTTTTACGAGGTACGTATTCCCAGCGTAAAAAAACTGAGTGTATAGCATAAGACTGATTATCATAATGTGTCTATCTCTTTTCCAGATGAAATTGAAGAATCTAACCAACATCATAAAGAACAATATACTCATCACGAGAGACGGTAAACTTGCTCCCATTTTGAATCAAAATGCGTTTCTGAGAAAGTTAATTCCTAATTTAATCCTGTATCTTGGTAATTTCACTTTAGAAGTATACAAAACCTATGTCTGGAATTGATATTGACCAAACAATCGTGTAACTGATGGTTAACAAATGAAAATGACTCTCGCGGTATTAGATTTTTTTAGTTTTTGTAACATTTTCGTTGTTTCAACACAAGTTTCAAGAATGAAACCGCAATGTGTATGAACTTATGCATGGAATTTGATAACAACATGGTAAATGCTGCATTGCAAGTTCAAGGCTCAGTTTTAAATATTGCCTCCCTTGTCATGCCAATGCAATGGTCATTACCAATTTTTAATTTTGCTTCTTCAATTCATCAGTACCTCAGCGTGATCATGAAATTCAAAGCAATTTATCATATTTCGTTTAGAAACCCACACTTTTTGGACGACTTCTAGTCCAAGCACCCAAAAGTTACAACGCAGTAAATAACCTCATCTCAAAAACAAATATAAGGCGAACGATCGAGCAAAAGTTGCTGTTACATGGCTTTAGAACATGACAGCAACTTTTAGAAGTTTTTTTGTGTGTTTGTTTTTTGTTTCTCGCAAGCATCACGTTGGCAACCTATACGCTCCACCCACTAGATCTATTCAGTGAAGGCTAGGTTTTCAAATTCCGTTTATACGTTTCAACAACAAATCTAACCTCGCGAATTACGTTGTTGGTGTGAAGATTTTTGAAGCAGCGATGCCACTTTAGTTGTTGCTTGTTTCTTTACAATTTCATCGTAGTAACAAAAAATGTTTCTTAAACCTCGGAATTTCATTAGTGCAACAATTGATCACAATTTTTTTTTTTATTATGTTTCAATTGTTGCTTGGGTGACGTCCCGGTTAGAATAAACTCATATATACGTTAGTCGCACCCATAGGTTTCGCATAGATTCCCTAGGATTCCTCACAATGGAATCGTAAAGCGTCCGCAGTAAGGAATCCTGACGAAAGAATCCTCAAAAATATCTTGTATATGGGACTGGGATTCTTGAGTGAAAATCGTGTTATGAGAATTCTTCGGATACGAAACCTTTGACTTTAACCGTTTTGTGCTCAAAATTCTTATATCTTGTAAATTCTTGTGATTTTCATTCAATTTCGATGGCACCAAAAGATCCAGTAACCTATCTACTTTCAAATTAGCGTCAGCGATGCCCGAGAATTCTCTCTTCTCCGGGAATCCGATATTCCGAAAACTGAGGAATTTCATGAATATTTGGGCAAAATCTAACAGTTATTGGTATAAGTTACACACAATTACTTCAACAGGCCATTGCGATTGCCATGCGATGGCAATCATTTTGGTCCTTCCGGAATTGATTCCACTGGCGCTTCTAGTGACCATAAAAACAATTAAATAGAAGAAGGTCAAATACCATCCAATATTGGTATATTCGGGACCGGAATGATGCCCCCAGACCGGAAAACGACCTCAGCTAACAAATGGCCTGTGGAAGTAATTTTAAGAACTTTGAACCATTAATTGTAAGATTCTGTTCAAATATGGTGCTACAAGTATCACACAAGCATCAAGTATCGAATGAAAATTGCAGAAGTTACAAGTACTTTAATTTGGGGTACCCATAAACCCCGTCGAGCACATAACGGTTGAAGTGAAAGGTTTCGTATCCTAAGAATTCTCCTAACACGATTCTCCTTCAAAAATCCTTGCCCCATAGACAGGGCATTCCTGAGGATTCCTTTTCCAGAAGTCTTCATCAAGGATGCTTCACGATTTCAATGTGAGGAATCCTAGGGAATCCGAAAGATTCCCATTACACGATTCTCATTCAAGAATCCTAACCTCATAGACAGGGCAGTCTTGAGGATTCCTTTTCAGGATTCCTTATCAAGGACGATTCACGATTCCAATGTGGAGAATCCTAAGAAATCTGAGGGATTTTCATTACACGATTCTCATTCAGGAATCCTAGCCCTATAGACTGGGCATTCTGGAGGATTCTTTTTTCAGGAATTCTCATCGAGGACGCTTCACGATTCCAATTGAAAGAATCCTAAGGAATCCATGCGAATCTTATGTGTTCGTCCGGGCAGGCTGTTGAAAATGGGTTTGTTTGGCACAATCTCACCCCGGCCGCTTAAATCCCGAAGTCCGCGTCGAAACCAACTTCAATTGCTAAAGATTTTTATTCATTTCTTTACTATACTTTCGAAAAAGAATCAACAGTAGTGTTATTTTCTCTTGTGAATCGTGCTGAAGATAAAGAAAAAATATAAAAAGGTTGGATCAAATCAGTGGATATTCACTGATTGGATTGAGTAAACTCATCGAAAACTCTATATAAACGATTTGAAAATGAAAAACCATTGGAAGCATGCCGCGTAAAAACGACTTTTTTTGAAAATCTGCATTAAAAAACGCGGTAATTCCGAAATCCTAAGTCCACGTAAAAATGACGCATAATTAAAATCATTTAATGACCATTTAAAAATAATTTTTAAAATCATTTTAAATGGTTTTTGCAAACAGTTTTAGTACCAATTGATTAAATTGATTTAATAACAAAAGACCATTTTAAAGCTAATTTAATGATAATAGAAAATAAATACAAAAAAAAAAAACAATCTACACTGGATTCTATTTTTACGTGATTGATGCGTGCGCGCAAAAAAAACGCGTAGTTTTGAGCAAATCGTGTAAAAAAAGATTCGGTCGTTACAAAATCTTTCGCTGTGTGGTAAGTATGTGTGTATACGGGTGTATGTATATATATATATAAATATATATATATATATATATATATATATATATATATATATATATATATATATATATATATATATATATATATATATATATATATTTATGTATATATATTACATCTTGGCTCATTAATAATATTTCCCATGTCACATATCGCGTAATTTCAAGAAAATTGCGTAAAAAAAATCGCGTAATTTCGAGCGATTCGCGTAAAAAAATCGTGTAAAATAAAATCACGTAAAAACAGAATTCAGTGTATTAGGAATTGATTTGAGTAAAAAAACTTTTTTCCTTTAGTAATACATCAGAAGCATTTGCATAATTTCAAATCGACAAGGAAACTTTTTTATCATTATAGGAACAATATTTTTTCAGAACCATTTTAGAAACATTTTTTAATTGTTTTAGAATTGTTTAAGTTCCAAACAGTGTATATGTATAACAATATAGCTTGCATAATTTGTATTGAAGGATTTCGTAAAAGAAGCCAAGCTCCACTGGGAATCCAATTTAGTACTAGCTTAATATAACTTCACTCTGTAATATTCATTCTCAAAATTTTCAAATCTCAGCCTATTTGTTTCTAGTTTAAGTTTTGAATTTTGTTTTGCAGTCGAGCTGAGATTAATTGCGTCCACTATCAGGGGGCTTAAAAAGAGCTTTTTGGTGTGGGTAAGAAAGGCGGGTAATTGAAAAAAGTATCAAGATTTATTCAGTTCAAAATTTGTTTCAGAATGATTTTTTTTAATTCTAATTAATAGTAATTCAAAATGATTTTATAGAGATTTGCTAGAATTATTTTGGAACAATTTTTTGAATGATGTATTAAAAATTTTACAATCAATTCAGAATCATTTTTGTCTGATTTTCAAATAATCTTTTTGGATTTATTTTTAAACTTTTTTAAATTTTATTTGTTAAAAAATACTTTAGTTCTTTTTGAATTTTGAAATCACTATAAGAACTTTTCCTAATTATATCAGCATTGTTTTGAAATAATTTGGAATCAATAAGAAATCATTTTATCAAAGTTAAACAAATCCAATAATTATCAATAATCGTTAGAGAATATTTATACAGTCGTCTTAGAATCATTGAAGAATCTCATTAGAAATTATAAAATCAAATTAGTTTTGAACAATATCAGAATTGTGTTAAAACTACGTTGGGATATTTGTAGAATCTATGACGTCGAGCACCTCTCGGCGTCATAGATTCTACAATAATAGACAGGGGCGCAATTCGAATAACAATGGATAATGCGATAGTGAAGAAACGTCATTATTAGTGACGACACAGAATTGAAAGATCGAACAAGTGGAACTAGTGCTGGTAGACGTTGTTTGAAGCATATATACAATTTAATTATAGTTATCGAAAAGTATTGAAAATTTTGTTTAGATTAACCGTGAGTAGATTTACTCGGTTTATTATAAAATATTGCTAATTAAAACTAATTCTAGAATATTCATCTAACCTAAAATTACAATTCACATTGGCAAAATTAGTACGAAGGAGAAAGTGTAAAATTGTGAGCTCGCATATACGTCTAAAACAAATTAAATTCAATCTTCAATTTTTGTAAATGCATTCGTGGTTTTTTTTTTATGAATAACGTGTATCAATAGGCGACATCTTCAGAAAAAAAGCGAAAATTATCGGTCTGGATTGAAATGCGAACTTGTACGGAAAGCGTCATCAGTAATATATGTTTTTGCAACTCAACTAACATCAAATTATATGGTTTGCAATGTGAAGACTCGAATGAAAGAAAGTCGACATGGATTTGGCAATAAAAATTACATTCATTTGTGCATGTTGACATCAAAAGTTGTATCCTGTGGTACAAATCATTCGCTTTGTTGCTTAAAACAAAAACATGAATTGCAATTGTCAATGCTTTTGAATATCTAGTAATATTACGTAAAAACATTTGCGTGTTAGTTAAAGCAGAGGTTCAGGCATTCAGTATTATTACTTTTCATTTCCGGTCTATGCTAGAGAATAGATTGTAAAATATCAACGAGTTTGAGTAATGGTTTGAATAAGATAAATCGAAAGCGATCGACAAAAAGCTGGATAAACAAAAAAAATGGAATGGAACGCAAATTTAATAATGTATTATTTTATTGTTTTTTGACCAAGTTGTGCATAATCCAAACGATTCATCATATCAACCATGTACACTTAGAAACCTTCTCCGACAGGTTTGATAGTTAACTCGTGCACTTGTACTCGCGGTGGTGTACTCAGAACGTACAATATTGCCTCTGCTATATCCTTCGCCTCCAAGGTGGGTATCCCAGCAGCCTTGAACTCTGGATTTAGCATCTCAGTGTCAATAGCACCGGGACTTATACTCTAAAATTACATCAAGCAATACGTGATGAATGTCATGCGATAAATATCTCAACCCTTACCGTAACCTTAACCTTGGTGCCTTCAGCCCGAAACTCTTGCCGCATCGTTTCCGTAATAGCCGTTACCGCAAACTTACTAGCGGAGTAAATGTTGTACCGCGGAAGGGGCGGTACAACATGGCCGGCAACGCTGTTGATGTGAACAATGTGACCGTCAAATGATCGTTTTTTCATCGACTGAAACGCTTCGCGGCTGCATATTACCAACCCAACGACGTTCGTGTCCAGCGTTTTTCGGATCGTCTCGGTGTTGCCGGGATCGATCAAGTTAAAGTCTCCAAGGGCAACTCCGGCATTGTTGATCAAAACGTCCACTCCTCCTAGTTTTCCCTCAATCCAACGGAAGGTGTTGAGGATGTCCTCCTCCTTAGAGATATCACATTTCACCGCGTGCAAACGTTCCCGGCTGTGCGCCGGCAGATCGGATCGCAGTGCTTCCACACGTTCCACACGGCGGGCTAACCCGACAACAACCATTCCAGCTTTGATGAGTTCTTTCACCGTCGCCGAACCGATTCCGGAGCTTGCCCCGGTAACGACGGCTACCTTACCTGTCCAACGGTCCATTTTACGATTCACGTTCGATTAGTACAACAGTCCACTGCTAAATGAAAAGAGGAGCGTATGCATGCTTCTGCGAATCGAACCAACGTTAGTTAAAGCTTATATGTGACGAGCGTGAATCAGCACAAATGTTACTAATGTCTAATGATTTTCGATGACATCATCAGAGCCGGATTTACGATTGTGGGGGCCCGGGGCCCAGTTTACAGTGGGGGCCCAAGAATAAAACCAACCCGTTTTTTTATCGTACGAGTTAAAAACATTTATTTGTTATTGAAAAGTTACCAAAAATTTGCTAGAATTTTTTCTTACGAGTTTTTTTTTTGCAAAGAACTTATTGATTGAATAATCAACATTCAGCTACTTCAGAATATTGTACTCTCAACTTAACAATGCTAAGTTTGACAGCCTTTCATTCTTCATAGTCGTACGCAACCTATTTTCAATCAGTTTCATTTTCGATAAAGACCTTTCTCCAGTTGCGTTCGAGATCATTAGGCTCAAATAAATAAATGTATGCAACTGCTCGAAATCCGGAATTTTTTTCTTGATATCGCAAAAAATAAAACCTACCGCAATTTGAAAAAAATGCGATCCGCAAGCAAAAATTTGCACACAATTTGAGAAAGACTGCGCAAATATAAGGCTACGCTGGCAATAATCTACAGAAACTAGGAAAAAACTACACACTTCTGCAGGTCAATAAAATCTGCACACGGACTCTGAAAATCTGCGTTTTGCAACGCAAATCTAGTATCCCTGATTCGGACAGGTAAACTTATTTTCGGAATCAACAGCAATACATTAAAAAAACTTGTGGATTATTTTCTTTCCTGCTTGATCTCCCATGCGCGCTGGTTCGATTCAAATGGTGTGTTAATGTGTGTCATTCCAAGAGAATCGAAGGTGAACTCTTATGGATGTATAACACTGAAGGAAAGTTTCAGATTGAAATGGTCTGTTTTCTTACTGTAAATTGAACTTTTGATTGAATCTCATTTTTGATAGAGAAAAGAACTTTTTCTCGTTTTGTGGGGGCCTCAAAAATGTGGGGGCCCGGGGCATCATAGTGTATTTGGTAAGGTATACTAGGTACAGAAAATGCGGAATAATTACATATGAAAAAAACTTTTTAACATATATATGAAAATTAAAGAAAAGCTCAAAAATTACCTGTAAATTTAATTTTTTTTTGCAGGAATCATTGTGTGAACATATGCATGGACAGAAATTTGAATTATTTTTAAGTGATACGATACTCGGCTTTGCAGTATTCCACAAAAGTGTTTGACCGTTCTATCGAGCTTCTAATCAAACACTTGATGGCAGCTTGCTGCCTAGTTGTCATTTACAAACGTTTTTGCATTTGTTATTTCTGTTGCATCGCCAACGCTTACAGCGAGGTAGTGAGCAAGTAATTTCGTACTGACGGCTACATTCCAGCTGCTTTAAACAACCGAAATGCTTCACAAGATTAATTAGCTAGCTATTGGCAAATAGCTCCAGTCGATCAAACTCTATGACGTGTGCTGATCTGGGCTTAAATTAAAATACCACCCTGATTGTCTAGAACAAACAAAATTCCGCTGTCAGTCAGCAAACACGCGCAGCATTTAGTTTCACACATTCGACCTTCACCGACAAAATAAATCTCGGAGGGGAAAGCGGGATATTTTCGTATTGTTTTTGTACTACTTACGAGAAATAATATTTTTTATGCATTTGTTTGTTTTATACATTAGATTGAGACATAATCAACATGAGGTTGAATTCTATTCCGTACCGTTTTTTTATCCTCCAACAAACGTATGACGGTATTAATATCCTGTTTTTCGAGATCACCTATGGCTAATTAAATAAACACGCGCATTTTACAAACGAAGACAGCTGTCACAATTGGTATCAACAAGAAATACGATTGCGGTGCGGCGTTAGCGGTACTGATCGGGTCAGGATTTCTAGCGCTACACGTGTCCGCGCTTAAAATTTGTGTCACTGAAAATAAACACGGTTAGTGTGTATGTCGCATCTTACGAGGTAATTAGCCTCACGAGCCGCAGCGTTCGAGTGATTACAAGCAAGTTCGAATGATTTATCTGATGTCGTTCTCGGCTTTTTTTCTTTCTTTGTTCACGATAGTTTGTTGCTGCTTTATGTATCCACCGAAAGTTTTAAATTGTATGCAAAATAGAATGAAACTGAGCGCTTGAAGTGAAACATTATTTTCCGCTCGTGTTGCATCGTTGTTATTGCTTGAAGAATATATCGTTCTGGCCGTAGTGGGCACCCTTTCACTGAATCGCTAATTCGCTAATTAGTGACGCAAGTTTTCAATCAGCGAATAAGTCATCAACAAACTGTATTAGGCGATATGATTTTTCAAGCTTAGTATTCACGATTTTTTTTATAAATAATGTATAATTATATATGTAATCGAAAATTATCCTTCCTTAAAAGTCTTGAATTATCAATTTTTACCATAATATTTTTTGTGAACAGTAAAAAAACTTACATTTAAAAATTGATTTTTTTCTGGCAGAACATAATTCATAGTTGGATCCGTTTGCATAACGAACCGATCCCTGTTGAATGAAATATACATAAGAAACCAGTTTCCTTGTTCGAAAAAACCAACCAACAATTTCTGCCTTAACAGTATTCCCTTGCTAGACAACGTTAGACAACTGTCTTTGTTCACACCGCAAAGCGGTACAGAAATATCTCTCGTTAAATCGTTGCAAACGTATTTGACAGTAAATTGACTGGTTCCAGCCCCGATACCAGAGAGCATTCTCCGGCTAGGTGTACTTCTCCGTATATCCGGAGGCATATTTCCCGGTAAATTACGATGTTCCTACCTACCTATATCTAGTTCTTTTGCTTTCCCTCAGCGGCATTTGGATGGAAATTTTAATTAAATTTTATCAACTTTCTATCTATATTTTCATTCACCGCTAGAGTGAACCGGAAAACACCGAGAGTTTTTCCACTTTACCACCTTACTGTTGATAGGACAGACGGTTTCGAACGGAGGGAAGTGTGGCAAACTGCTGCTACTTCTGTTTCCAGGTGCACCCCTTTCGGACTCATCATTATCCGTTTCGTTTCCCATTCCAGTATTCGATCTTGAGGGTTAGTGTGAAACACACTCGCTTCAGTGGGTGCGTCGCTAGGATCACAGATTGTTACAGTTTGAATATTAATTAAACACAATAATAACACAGTTCCAAGCTACGCCACCGGATCGCAGCGCAACTTAGCATCGATACCGATTTGTATCCGCTGGGATCCGCAGTTTCAGTTTTCAGGATGAACCTGTCTAGAAATCTGCACTGACAGTTGCAATACTCGTTTATAAGAAAATAAAATCAGTCCTCGTTGGAAGGTTTTTTTTTTCAATCACATCCATTTCATCTCAGCTAGAATAGAACTAAACGATTCAACAACCATTTCGAATTATCAATGATTTTTCCATCAGTGTACTCGAAACAACGATTCCCTGCGGAACGAATTTTGGAATTATCTTTCCGAGTTTTTCACTAAGCAAAAACCGAAAAGAGCTGGCTAGTCCTTTGGTTTGTTGTGCCATCGAGAGACGCTATCTCGTACAGTCGTTACTGCGGCGTTACGGGATGTTCGCAGTGCCCTATTTATTCCCGAGGAAACTTGCGGTTTTCCCCGAACACAGGTATAACAATGCTAGTGCCAAAGCAATTTGAAGATGTACCAAAATTATTGTTTGTGAAATATTGGATTGCTGCTGCGGTTAGGGGTATTGAAAATTTAATTAGACAGCAGAATTGTGCCCGCTTCCTATTGCCGGTGAGATAATTCGTGCCGATAAGCGATGATTATGCAAGTTTCACGAAACAAAGGGATATATTTGTGGATGCTTATATCTGTACCGGTTTCGTTATATGCTTCACATGCAAATTACGCATTCCAATCTGGCAACGGGCTACCATTGATTAAATTTTCGTTGAGAGCGGCTCTTCAAAAATTATTTACTGTTGAGTGTAACGTTTAGCTTTGCTGCCGTAAACAAACGCTGGTTAGGGATCGTTCCAAAATCACGGGGTCATTAAGAGAAGGACGAGACGCGCAGGGACCGGAGTGTTCAGGGGCCTTGAAGCGTGATTATTCATTTTATTTTTTCAACGTTTACATTTTAATGCAATGAAATAATCATTCTAGAATATTCACTGGTTTTCAAAGAAGTTTAAAACAAAATGTTAACGTCCAGGATTTTTTAATGACAATAAAGATCTGGTAGACGTTGAGAGTAGAAAAATTTCAATACTTCAGTGCGCTTGTGATAGGAAATTTCATAAAATTTATTTCCAAGAAAAGAAGCATCTTAAAGCTAGGACCATTTGACTATATTTTTTACCTGTTACCGATTTTAATTTGCATTCGTTCGCCACTAAAACTTGATTTTTTGAGAAACATTTTCGCGTTCTTGCAGGTCAAACAGGAGAAAAACCGATATTTTGAATTGGACTAATTGGACTAATACATTAATCATGACTGAAAATTACAAATCTGATTAAAATGCCGTCGAAGACAAAGTGTGAGATACCTAAACTGCCGTTATATCGATAGTTGTGCCATGATTATAAGAAATTTTATGTAAACTGGGACTACCAAGTATGTGTAGAATGGGAGTACATTTTGAGGGGGAAAAATGATATTTAGTATTAACTTAAGGAATCAATATCTATGAAAGTCTCGCTATAGAGGTGTAAAACGATAAACCGCAGATATCTGTGCTTTCCCTAGCACAGACGACAGAATGTTATTTGAAACAAATATCCTATCAAATATCAATATGTAACACGCAACAACGTGTGGCGTGATAAACTGTTGCGCGACTCAGAGTGCTGTACTATCTTTATTCTGCTTGTATCCAACACTATTGTTCCTCAGTAATAATACTAATTTCTTCTATGTGTTTATTGTTTCTTTTTCAGAATGACTAAATAGAAGCGAACGTCCTTAAATGTGTCACAAAATGACAATTTCATAAAGTACTTCTTAGCCAAGTATGGAAATGACTAGCTCGCAAAAAATACATTTGCAATCCAGAAAATTTCCAAATTGTGGGTATTACAAGTAATGTGAAAAACCGTTCGAAGGTTCATGCATTAATAAAATCTTTGAAACGTGATTTTTTTCCTCATCTATAGTTTATTTGACACGGCACAAATACAATTCAATGTTTAACGGCGCCAATTATATCTGGTAGCTTACTTTCTAAAGTATCTTAATAACTAAAAGCAAATTTTTTATCCTCGCTGCCGACTACGAGCTGAAACTAAATCTAACTTAAGCTAGAATGTTTTGCATGAAAAGCACTGAATAGTTGTTTGATGGTTTTCCATCGCCATAGGTAAGCAGCATATTGAACATGTTCCGCTGCTGGGCCAAGATATTACGGACTGGCATATTGGGTTGTCTCCCTCGGGGCCTGAGAGCATCGTGCGGGTCTAGTTGATGTTTCCGGATCCGGGGTCTTAACGTGTTCTTGTCGTTTGGTTGGATGTAGGCGGAAGGGGATAGGACTAAACTGGGGCGTGGATGGATTTCAGGAAAACGTATATAAGGGACATGTAGGATAGGTTACGGCTCGCCAAGACATCACGAACAGGAACAGCCGGCTGCCTACCTTCGGCCTGCAGGGAAGCTATTAATCTAGACCTGGCGTCACGGTGTACAGGGCATGACCAAACAACGTGCTCTATGTCGTGATAACCTTCACCACAGGCACAGATACCACTCTCCCCGAGCCCAACACGACGGAGATGCGCGTCAAATCTATAGTGATTGGACATAAGCCGGGACATCACGCAAATGAAATCCCGACCTACATCCAACCCCTTGAACCACGGGTTCGTCGATACCTTGGGGATTATGGAATGTAACCACCTTCCCAGTTCCCCCTTGGTCCAAGAATTTTGCCAACTGATGATCGTATTCTGACGTACAAATGCGAAAAATTCATTAAAGGCAATTGGTCTTTCATAAATATCACCGTTTGTTGCGCCCACCTTAGCCAAAAAGTCCGCTTTCTCATTACCCGGTATCGAGCAGTGAGAAGGGACCCACGCTAAGGTAATCTGAGTAGATTTTTCGGATAAAGCACTCAGATGTTCCCGTATTTTCCCCAGGAAATACGGAGAGTGCTTAACATCTTTCACCGATCGGAGAGCCTCAATGGAACTGAGACTGTCCGTAAAGATGAAATAATGGTCCGTGGGCATTTTTTCGATAATCCCTAGGGTGTACTGAATTGCAGCTAGTTCTGCGACGTAAACAGAAGCAGGATTACCGAGCTTATGGGAGACGGTTAAATTGTTATTGAAGATACCGAAGCCAGTGGACCCATCAAGAAGTGATCCGTCAGTGTAGTACATATTGTCGCAGTTGATGTTTCGATATTTATTGGAAAAAATTTTGGGGATCTGCTGCACGCGTAAATGATCCGGGATTCCACGAGTTTCTTCTATCATGGATGTATCGAAAAACACAGTAGAATCAGAAGTATATGATAAGTCGACACGATTTGGAATATTCGAAGAAGGGTTAATATTTTGGGACATGTGATTGAAATACAATGTCATAAAACGGGTTTGAGAATTAAGTTCGATTAACCTTTCAAAATTTTCAATCACGGGACGGTTCAAGACCTTACATTTGATAAGAATACGAGAAGACAGGCTCCGGAAGCGGGTTTTCAATGGTAGTACTCCAGCTAAGACCTCCAAACTCATCGTATGGGTCGACTGCATGCAACCTAAGGCGATACGCAAACAACGATATTGTATTCGCTCCAGTTGGATCAAATGTGTGTTTACTGCGGAGCGGAAGCAGAAACACCCGTATTCAATAACAGACAATATCGTTGTTTGGTAAAGCCTTATAAGGTCTCCTGGGTGGGCTCCCCACCATTGTCCGGTTATTGTACGAAGAAAATTCACTCTTTGTTGACATTTTTTCATCAGATACCTCACGTGACAACCCCAGGTGCCTTTAGAGTCGAACCAGACACCAAGATATTTGTGTACCAAAACCTGAGAAATCGTTTTACCCATTAATTGTGTTTGAAGCTGAGCAGGTTCATGCTTCCTAGAAAAAACTACTATCTCAGTCTTCTCCGGAGAGAATTCGATACCTAGCTGTAAAGCCCAAGCAGACAAATTGTCCAAGGTATCTTGCAATGGTCCTTGCAAATCGGCAGCTTTGGCTCCTGTAACAGAGATTACACTGTCGTCTGCAAGTTGTCTTATCGTGCATGAATTTGCCAGACATTCGTCGATGGCATTTACATAAAAGTTGTAAGAAGGGGGCTTAAACATGAGCCCTGGGGAAGACCCATGTAGCTAACGCGAAAAGTTGCCAAATCGCCGTGCGTAAAATGCATGTGCTTTTCGGACAACAAATTGTGTAAAAAATTGTTCAAAATTGGAGAAAATCCTTGTCGGTGAAGTTCACCCGAAAGAATGTCAATAGAAACGGAATCAAAAGCCCCCTTAATGTCCAAGAACGCAGACGCCATTTGTTCTTTGCGAGCATACGCCAGCTGAATATCAGTTGAAAGCAACGCAAGACAATCATTCGTCCCTTTGGCACGGCGGAAGCCAAATTGAGTATCTGATAGTAGTCCATTTGATTCGACCCAATGGTCTAAACGACGGAGTATCATTTTTTCCATCAATTTCCGGATACAGGATAGCATTGCAATCGGCCTATAAGAGTTGTGATCAGAAGCTGGTTTCCCTGGTTTTTGGATGGCGATCACCTTCACTTGCCTCCAATCCTGCGGTACAATATTTTGCTCCAGGAACTTATTGAACAAGTTCAACAAGCGCCTCTTGGCATTGCCGGGTAGATTCTTCAACAAGTTGAATTTGATTCTATCTAACCCAGGCGCGTTATTGTTACAGGACAGGAGGGCAACTGAAAATTCTGCCATCGTAAAAGGTGATTCAATCGCGTCGTGGCCCGGAGACGCATCGCGAACAATGTTTTGCTCAGGAACAGAGTCCGGACATACTTTCCTGGCAAAATCAAATATCCACCTACTTGAAGACTCCTCGCTTTCGTTGACCGTTACGCGATTCCGCATTCTTCGGGCTGTGTTCCAAAGAGTGCTCATCGATGTCTCCCTCGACGTCTCGTTTACGAACCGACGCCAATATCCGCGTTTCTTTGCCTTAGTCAAGCTTTTAAACTTGGTATCAAGCTCCGAATAACGTTTAAAGTCGTCGGCATCGTTTGTATCCCGGAAGGTCAGATACGCGTCGGATCTTTGCGTGCAGACATCGAACACTCTTAGTCCCACCACGGAGTGGGAGGCCGTTCTTTGATCGTTACGCCGGGATATTTCTTCGTTTGGGCTTGCAACGCGGCGTCGAGAATCAAGCCCGCGAGGAGGTTGTATTCTTCAAGTGGTGGATGATGTTGAATCGACTCGACCGCTTTTGAAATCATTTCCTCGTATAACTTCCAATCGACATTCCGTGTGAGGTCATACGGAATGTCAATTGGTCGCATGCGAGTTGACCCGTTATTAATTGAAATACGAATAGGCAAATGGTCGCTACCGTGAGGATCAAGGATTACCTTCCATGTGCAATCCAACCGTAGCGACGTCGAACATAAGGATAGATCCAAAGCGCTTGGGCGTGCTGGAGGTTTCGGGATACGTGTCATTTCACCGTTGTTTAAAATAGTCATGTCGAAGTCATCGCAAAGGTTATAGATTAAAGAGGAGCGGTTATCATTGTATGGGGAACCCCAAGCCACGCCATGAGAGTTGAAGTCTCCCAAAATCAAACGTGGCGAGGGAAGAAGTTCTATTAAATCAAAGAGCAGCCGTTGCCCAACCTGTGCTCTGGGAGGAATATATATTGAGGCAATACAAAGCTCTTTACCTTGTATTGTCATTTGACATGCGACAACTTCGATGCCTGGAATCGAGGGGAGGTTAATACGATAGAAAGAATAGCACTTTTTAATCCCTAAAAGTACTCCTCCATATGGGGTGTCTCGATCAAGGCGAATAATATTAAAATCATGGAAGTTGAGATCAATATTTGAAGTAAGCCAAGTTTCACAAAGGGAAAATGCATCGCATTTGTTTTTATTTATCAAAACTTTAAACGAATCATTTTTTGGTAAAATACTTCTACAATTCCACTGTAAGACAGAGATAGAATCCTTCATATACGCAGTTGAATTAGGCATCGAAGGATACAATCGCTGCAAGGAGGGGCCATTGGGCAGTCAACTGCTTCAAAAATGATCTAACTGTTGGGAGGAATGCTGTAAGAAAAATTTTAATTGGATCGGGTACATTGAAATTTTCAAAAATCCAGTCCACAATGTCAGAAAATTTCACTAATCCAGAGTTTGTTTCATCATCTGGATGTGCAAAAGGAACAACTGGGGTTTTAGATGTTCCTGGCAGTGCTGGGAACTCCTTCTGGGACTTTAAATTTGCAAGCCCAGGAGGAGTTTGCTTCGGTTTTTCCGCAGCACTGTTTGGTTTGTTCGTACTTTTCATTACACTTTGGGAAATCTTAGGACCTTTACGGGGAAGTTTAGGAGAAGAAACATTTTTCCTCTTCCTAGACTCCCCAGGATTGGCATAAGATGTTCCCGCTGCTGAATCATCAGAATCGGTTTCATCGGAGGGCAACAGATCAAAGGGGTTCGATGTTATGGTAGAAGTGGTCACGGTCTTCTTCAGCATCTCAGCGTAAGAACGCTTTGAACGCTCCTTAACTGACCGCTTGATTTTATCTCTGCGCTGCATGTACACCGGGCATGTGGAGAGCTCATGCTGGTTTTCCCCAGAGTGAATACATTTTTCAGCATTACCACTGCAAGAATCTTCCGCATGAGTCTCCCCACACTTGCTACATCGTGCCTTATTGCAGCAGTAGGCGGCTGTGTGGCCTAACTGCTTGCAATTGGTGCAATTCATAACACGGGGTACATACAATCGCACAGGCAGACGAACCCGATCGATCGAGACGTGGCTAGGGAGTGCAGATCCGACAAACGTAACGCGAAACGAGTCTGACGGAGTGTAAACTTTTTTACCGCCGACGAGGGACATGGACCGCAATTGCTTACAATCCAAAATCTTCGCCTGTGTTTCGGTATTTTTGAAGCAACCGGTTGCGCTTTTTAGGATACACTCGACAGACAGACTCGAATCGGTTATGACACCGTCGATCTCCACGTCTCGTGCGGGTATGTAAACGCGATACTCGCGTGTGAAGAGCTCAGAGCAAGCGATAGCATTGGCCTGTGCCAGATCACTGACCACGACACGGAGCTTGTTAGGTCGGACCTTGGAAATTTCGGTCACGGCCTTGTACCCCTTCGTCAGGTCTTTCGAAATTTGCAGTATGTTTAATCGCTTTGAATTCACTCCTGCCTTTGGACGAAAATAAACAGTATAGCTGCCCTGTTGAGATCCGTCCGGGTAAAGCCTGGGGCGAGGGGGGACTGGAGAATGAACAGGGGAGGGGGTAACAGAAGGGTCAGGGTCAGGGGGGTTCGGGGATGGTGGCACGGGAGGCGAGGGATCTATATCCATCGCGCTTAATGTAGCGCACTAGCGAACTAGCGCCGACAAGAACACGTACCTCTTTACTTCTTCCTTCCAGCAGTGGTTGTCCGATCGAAGCTGCACCCAAAGCAGCCAGCAGCACCAGTACAGCAGCACCAATACAGCCACCAGCAGTGAGCCGGGTGTGAGATCACTCAGCACAGCGACACGGACTCGACTGTCAACTGATGGGCTTGGATTAAAAAGATCTATTCACGGTGCACAGATCAAAACTGCAGCTGGTATTTTGCACCAATACAGCCAAAGTTGTGAGCCGGGTACAGAACGTATCGACACAACTCACAATCTAGTTGGCCTTTAGCGCGAATAATACACTCTTTTGTTTAGCTATTCGTACACACGGACCGGATTGTAATAGAACGACCACTTTGCACGTCCGTTTCTGTCGAGTGTTCGACGCGTAATGATTTTTTGAAACGTGATGATTCTTAGCGAATCTCTAAATTTTTCAATAAAACTGAACAAATCGAATTTTTTCAAACCCTCACACAGTCATCCCAGTATTATAGGCCAGCCTATGCTTTGTATTGGGTTCTAACATTTAGTAGTCAAATTGAAGCAAACGTGAACAACATCTCTCTGCATGCCTTTTCTGCGAAATCCCTGCGCTGAGCATAGCTCCTAAGTTTTTTAATAAACGTCGGTAGACTTCCATCAGCTGATATTTACTTGTTGTTTATACAGTGCGTCTTGAACTGTCCTACAGATCAGACGTTTTTTTTTTTCGGTTGCTTGTGGACTGGTCTTTGACTGCCTATAGCTTCAAAGTTTGTGTTTTGTCAGTGTGTCTTTTAAAGACTACCTGAAAGTTATTTCCCATCAGTCTTTCTCAAGACTACTTACTTTTGAATTTAACATTTGTTTTAACTTTTTTCGTATCACCTGAAATGGCTGGACGGAAAAAGAAACCTCGCATCGCTGCGGGGAGGAAAAGAGAGGCATCTCTTTCTGACACTTCGAGTGTCTGTAGTGACAATCCTTTTGATATTTTGCCTGAGCAAGAAGCTGGTGAAATGGAAGTTACCAATAATGAAACTATACAAAATATAAAATCTTTAAAAAAGGAGAAAGTTCCACCTATTGTGGTAACTATTTCTTCTGAATTTAATGTATTCAAAAAGGAACTTTCAACGTTTGTTTCTGACGTTAAAGTTACCTATCAAATTGGCCGTAGAGGTGAATGCCGCTTATTAGCCGACTCAGTAAAGGGTCGTGATCGTCTTGTTCAGTATTTAACTAGCAATATGTACAAATTTTTTACATATGATACCAAGAACGCCAAGCCGTTCAAGGTTGTCTTGAAAGGTCTCACCAACGATCAAACCGTTGATGAGATCAAACATACTTTAACAGAATTACTTGGCATAGCCCCTACCCAAGTAATTCTAATGAAACAAAAATCACGAGGCGAAAACAGTCAGAGAACTGGAATTTCCCTTGTTAATTATTTAATTCATTTTAACCGCAATGAGGTTAACAACTTAAAATTTTTTGAAAAAGCACATGCTTTGTATAATGTGCGTGTAAAGTGGGAAATTTATAGGAAGTATGGCGGAGGTGAAAAGCATATCACCCAATGCCGTACTTGCCAACGTTATGGCCATGGTTCCAAATTCTGTAACATGGACCAAAAATGTCTTAATTGTGGAGACTCTTCTCACAAAAAGGACACATGTCCTGTGAAAGAGAGTAAAAATTTTCGCTGTGCGAATTGTAACGGCAACCATATGTCAAATTTTTATCAATGCCCAGTCCGTTTAGCAATTGTTAAGGCAAGGCAAGGTAAACAAAATTCAATTTCTCAATTAAAACCAACTTCAAAACAAAACTCTCCAAGCGTACCAGTGACGCATAGTTTACCTACTCCTTTGCATACCCGTTTAACTTATGCACAGGTTACAGGTAGTTCGAACATTATACCGCCTAGTGTTGGTAGTTCGAAAATGACCGTTAATATGGGTAAGCAAAACACGCTAGAAAATAATTGTACACCTATTACTCCAGCTAATATTGCTGCCGAAAATATTTTTTCTAATGTCAACTGCCTGGGGCCTATTACGGCAGGTAAACTTTCTTTTTTGCAACAGGCAATGTTCGATCTTATGAACGCCATGTTGCAGGCAAAATCAATGTTTGAAGCCATTCAAATAGGCACAAATTTTACTATTAAAATTGTTTCTAATTTAAAATTTAGCAATGATTTTAAATAAGACAATTAAAATATTAAATTGGAATGCTCGCTCATTGAAGGCCAATGAGAATGAGCTTTTTAACTTTTTAACAGTAAATAATGTGCATATTGCAATTATTACTGAAACATTTTTGAAACCTAACATAAAATTAAAATATGATCCCAATTACGTGGTTCATAGATATGATAGGATTCAGGGTTCCGGCGGTGGGGTTGCAATTGTTATTCATCGCCGAATCAAACATCGTGCTCTTCCCCATCTTGAAACGAAAGTTATTGAAACTTTGGGAATTGAAGTTCAAACTGAACTTGGGATTTTATTTATTGCCGCAGCATATTTACCATTTCAATGCACACGCGAGCTCAAAAATTATTTTAAAGGTGATTTACAAAAACTCACCAGAAATCGTTCGAAATTTTTCATAATCGGCGATTTTAACGCTAAACATCGTTCATGGAATAATTCTCAAAGTAATTCCAATGGCAAAATTTTATTCAATGATTGTTCTTCAGGATACTATTCTATTTTGTCTCCGAATAGTCCTACATGCTTTTCTTCTGTAAGAAACCCTTCAACAATTGATTTGGTGCTAACAGATCAAAGTCATGTATGTAGTGATTTGATCACACATGCTGACTTTGATTCTGACCATCTTCCAATAACTTTTTCTTTATCACATGAATCAGTTTTAAACCCTATGAGCTCTGTTTTTAATTATAACAAGGCTAATTGGGAAAGATACAAAACTCATATTGAGAGAAATTTCAATAATGAGCTTGATTTGCAAAACGAAGTGAATATTGATTCTGCTTTGGAAGCATTAAAATGTGCAATTGTTGATGCCAGGAATTATTCTGTTCCAAAGGCTCAAATGAAATTTGATTCACCAATAATTGACGAAAATCTTCAACTTCTAATTCGTTTGAAAAATGTCCGCAGACGTCAATATCAACGTTCTCGTGACCCTGTTTTTAAAACTATTTATAAAGATTTACAGAAAGAGATTAAGCATAGATTTACTCTTCTGAGAAATCAAAATTTTGAGACTAAAGTTGAAAAATTGAAACCATATTCAAAACCATTTTGGAAGCTGTCGAAGATTCTTAAGAAACCTTCAAAGCCTATTCCAGTTTTAAAAGATGGTGAACGTTTTCTTGTATCCAATGAACAAAAGGCTCAAAGACTTGCTCAGCAGTTTGAGAGTGTTCATAACTCAAATTTGAATTTTGTGAGTCCAATTGAAAATGAAGTCACACGTCAATTTGATTTAATTTCTTCCCAGAATCTTTTACCTGCAGAAATAATTGAAACTAACTTGAATGAGATTAAATCAATTATTAAAAATTTCAAAAATATGAAAGCACCTGGTGACGATGGAATCTTTAATATACTAATCAAACATCTCCCTGAGAGCACAATGGAATTTTTAGTGAAAATTTTCAATTGCTGCTTCAAAATTGCATATTTTCCCAAATTATGGAAAAATGCAAAAATTACTCCCATTTTAAAACCGGATAAGAACCCAGCTGAAGTTTCAAGTTATCGACCAATCAGTTTGCTTTCTTCAATAAGTAAACTGTTTGAGAGAATTATTCTTAACAGAATGATGTCACACATCAACGAAAATTCAATTTTTGCAAATGAACAGTTTGGATTTCGCCATGGGCATTCCACAACTCATCAATTGCTCAGAGTTACTAATATGATAGGAGCTAACAAATCTGAAGGTTATTCCACTGGAGCTGCTCTTTTAGACATAGAAAAAGCATTCGACAGTGTTTGGCATAAAGGTTTGATTGCGAAATTGCAAACTTTTAATTTTCCAATTTTCCTAATCAAAATTTTAAAAAATTATCTCACTGATCGAACTCTGCAGGTTGTCTATCAGAATTCAAAATCTGATAGATTTCCTGTCAGAGCAGGTGTACCTCAAGGTTCAGTCTTGGGTCCAGTCCTGTACAACATATTCACTTCAGATCTTCCTGATTTGCCTCCAGGATGCACAAAGTCATTGTTCTGCGATGACACAAGCATTTCCGTAAAAGGAAAAAGTCTTCGTGTCATATGCAGTCGATTGCAGAAAAGTTTAGATATTTTTTCTTCCTACTTGCAAAAGTGGAAAATCTCTCCCAATGCTTCTAAAACACAAATGATAATTTTTCCGCATAAGCCTAGGGCTTCTTTCCTCAAGCCAAACAATAATCACGTTGTCAAGATGAATGGGGTTATTTTAAGTTGGTCCGACAAGGTTAAGTACTTGGGACTAATTTATGATAAAAAACTTATTTTCAAAGAGCACATTGAGAGTATACAAGCCAAGTGCATCAAATATACGAGATGTTTATATTCTCTCATTAACAGGAATTCTAAACTTTGTTTGAAGAACAAACTTTTGATTTACAAACAAATTTTTAGACCAGCAATGCTTTATGCTGTACCGATCTGGTCAAGTTGCTGTTCAACAAGGAAGAAAACGCTCCAAAGGATTCAGAATAAAATTCTGAAAATGATTTTGAAGCGTCCTCCTTGGTTTGGTACACTCGAATTACATAGACTTACTGGTGTTGAACCATTAGAAGCTATGTCAAATAAAATTATTAACAATTTTCGACAAAAATCGTTGCAATCCTCAATTGCTACGATAAGCTCTCTTTATAGCCAATAAGTTAGCAATTAAGTTAGTTGTAAGTTTACTTCCCCTTTTCTGACAAGTAGGTTTAAATCCCTACGAATGATAAGTCCTAATTGCGAAAGCAAACAAATCCTAACAATTAAAATTACAAATTTCTAACAGTGTTGAGAAGTCACCATTTGTGATTGGACACACATACTCATTATTTACTAATATTTATCATAAATACTTAAGCTACTAACAAATCCCCCCTTATATATATATACTTGTTGTTTATACCGTAGTCGGAAACCATCGTTTTATTTAATAAAATGAATGGGTTACAAATAATTGTATTTACCAAATTCCGAAATATCCACTTCGAAATTCATATGTTTACCGTTTTTATACACTAAATGTTGCTCTCGATGGTAACCTCTCTGTCGGAATTACTCTTTAAAATAATGTCTCTGTCTGTGAAACAAAAAAAAAATGTAAAAAATGTGCTCTTAATACTCTAAGTAGCCCATAATAATAGTGGGAATTGCGTGCGCTTATCATTTTGTAAATTTGAAAAAAAGCGGTTTTAGAATGAAATTATATATTAAACATCAAACTTTAATGTATTTACCACAAATTAGTAAAAATACGAAGGTTGATTTTTTTTTTTCGATTTCTTATCGTTAATTTAAAACCACGATTCTACTCAACTGGCCCATGAAACTAGGATGACTGATACTCGCCACAACTGTATACCGTCGACCGGGGAGAAAATTTCGCTCAACAGCAATACCACTTGGTTGTCATTGCAAGCTAATTCAAAAATGATTGCATACAGGGTTGCCACATTTATATCTATATTTTTCTTTGAAAATATCTGTAAATCTGTACCTCGGGCCAAAAAATCTGTATCGAGCAAACTCAGAATGTTGGATGGAAAAAAATTTGCAAAACATATTTAAACAAATTCATTCTTCTCTACGTGATGTTTATCAGGTTTTTGTTGAATTTATTTTTTAAAGTTTTCGCTAATTCAATATTAGTACACTAAAGTCGCTTTTTACGCGGGGGATACGTGCCGCGTTAAAAAAAACCGCGTAAATTCCGGAAACCGCGTAAGAAAAACCATCGTTAATTTTGCATTCCGAGTGAAGGGGAACCGAAATCCGGACAAAAAAAAATACCGCGTAAATTCCGGAATCCGCGTAAAAAAAACCGCGTAAATTCCGGAATCCGCGTGAAAAAACCGCGTAGTTCCGGAATCCGAGTAAAAAAAACCTCGTAAATTCCGGAATCCGCGTGAGAAAAGCCGCGTAAAAAACCGCGTAAAAAGCGACCTTAGTGTATCTCCTCCTTGGTCTGCAACGTAGCTTTCAGCTTTTAGAATTGAGATCATTAGTTTAGGGGCCATGCAAGTTCTGGTTTCAACTATATATTTAAAGTATGCGTTCTAAACAAGCAGAAGAGTGTGGATTTATTTAAAAAATTCTCACAAATGATCTGTAATGGAAACTTGAAATTACCATCCCGCCTAATAGTGTTCAACAGCTCAGACCAAGTTAAGTCTTTTGTTTCAATGAATCTTCCGGTCAAAAAGTTTTTTTCAAGCGTGCGATATTCGTTAGACAGATCTTGTCAGTCAGTTATTGTTACGAATTTTGGGAAATTGTCGCATCAAGTCGTTCAAATTTTCCAATTTCACAAACGATTTAAGATTACTTAAAGCTACCATTTTTACAACAGTATCGGTGAAATCGCATCTCTTTGCAGTTTGTTTTACGAATTTTGAATAAAAATCCTGACAAAAATTTCGAAACGTTCATTTTGCGCTTCGTTCAAGTCGAATTCTACCTTTGAAATTAATTTCAGTTCGTCGGTATAACAAAAAAAATCTGAAAAATCTGTATTTTTGGCAATATTCTGTAATTATGTATTACAAATTCTGTATTGCTTTTCCAGTTCAAAAATCTGTAAAATACAGAAAAATCTGTATATTGCAATCGTTTGGTCTATTTTTCTGATGTCCTTGTTAGAGAAATGACTCTTCAGTACTAATACAGGTGTTAATAAAAAGATGTATCTGGGTCATTCCATATGAAATGATCACAAAAAAGCACAAACTTGGAAACAACAATTACAGATTTTGTTTGAAGTTGAGGGAATAATTCATCTAGTGTCACTTTAGAGAAATCCCAATTTTGGTGTCGATTGGAGTAACCCTCGCTCTGTAGGACTATCCTCTTTGTTGCAAAATAACGTATTATTAGTGTTGAACTTGTTTTTTTCTTATAAAATATAGTTATAGAATGTCCAGAAATACAGATAGGTGATTTTTGAAGAAAATAATCCAAGGAATCCAGAAAAAATATCATTTTGACCGAAAGTGCTTCTGGATAGATTATTTTTGGATCTAAAAACTATATTTGTATATTTCGGCAAATTCAGCCAATTATATTTAAAATTTGGTTGTTTTATTGTCTTCTTCGGAGAATTTTACGTAAGAAAGGAACAAAAAAACTTTTTTTTGCCGCAGCGCTGCCTTTTTTTTCGTCCATGAATTACACTGACCTACAGCGATTTAGAACTTCTGAAGTGACCAAGTGTAGGTTGTAGGTCTTGTTGAGTATAACATTCGCTCATACTAGAAGTTTTTCAAACACCCCCAAAATCTGAAGTTATGGTCAAAATACGTTTTTTTGGACCTCAGCGCATATAATATTTTTTAACTCAGTCATTTATCAACCGATTTTTAATATTTAAGCAGTTTTAGAAAGGGGACAAATAGTGCTTTCCAAATATATACAGTGTTTTACTAATATCAATAAAATATGTTGAGTTATTTGAGTTTAAATCTAATTTATTAGATATTTTCACGCAATTTTTCAATTTAATTTGAAATTTGCCGTCTATTTTTGTAAGAAACATACTATAATTTAGAAAGTATATTCAATTTAGAATCAAACGAAAGTAGTTTTGTGGGAATCAGTTTATTATTGGGTAAGTTATATATTTTTTTAAGAAAAACAGAATTTTTGGCTTCTATCGCACAATTATTTCACGGTGCTACAAATGATGAAAGAATGCAAGAACTTTTGATGTGACTGATGTGACTTAGTGTGGGTTGTAGCTTTAATCAAGTGTTACTTGTGCGTTCACTTGAAGTTTTTTAAATACCCCGAAAATTATGTTATGGTCAAGACCCTGTTTTTTACCTTAGCTCACATTGTTATGTTTAATTCGGTTATTTTTCAACCGATTTTTTATATTTTGGCTGTTTTGGAAAGACAAAAATTAGAGCTTTTGAAACATATAAATATGTCTAAAAAGTTTACCTATATGTGAGAAATAGTTTTAAAATAAATAGGACAGTTTATGTTATACTATAATCGAGTCTCTGGATAATCGAGTCCGACCTGTATTATATTTATATTTTTTTATTTTCAAGATAAGCAACAGGTGCGCATTCAAAATATTGCCTATTGCCATAACTTTGTTCATCAGGTGCACTTTTAGAATACACTAAAGTCGCTTTTTACGCGGGGGATACGTGCCGCGTAAAAAAAACGCGTAAATTCCGGAATTCGCGTAAAAAAAACCGCGTAAAAAGCGACCTTAGTGTATTGCCAATCGCAAACGACAACTTTGTCCTATCTTACTGGTTGAGCTCGAATACCGTTACGATAAAAAAGTTGGTCTTTTGGGCTATCCACAAATCAAGCCATTTTTCGATGTCTTTTTATGCCAGACCATGTTCCATCGAATGAAAAAAGCATTAAACGAATGGCACAATTGCAGTTCCAACGACTTTGGTAGTATGAGGCCGAGTGTTGTCATGCAGTAGAATCACTTTCTCGTGTTTTTCATGTCTCTGCTCGTATTGTGGCCGTTTTCGCGCAAAGCTCGGCAGTTCTCATGACATCCTTTTCTTTGGGTTGCTGTAATGAATCCATTTTTAATCACCCGTCATGATGCGATGAAAAATGTTCCTTGTGTTTGAGTCATTTCTAAACCATGCACACGTAACTATGAATATCGAAGAAAGCTGTTCCTGCGTGTGGCATGGATACTCATCAAGAATTTATCCCAGTTCAGCCTCTTCGAAGGTTTTTGGCCTTCTTTCACATGAACAGTCGTCAACATTGAAATTACCGTGTTTAGAGCGACAAAACCAATTACGGCCCGTTGCTCCACAAAAAGTAGCATTTCCGTAAACTTATTCAGTTCTCAACGCGCAACACTCCTCGTAAATGACGATTATTTGGCACCAAATCAGACAATCGACGCCACTTACTTCTGGCACCATCATACAACCAGCGAAAACTTTGTTGCGCACAACTTAACGGAAAGCGTGTTATTGGATGTTCTAATTTAATTAGACATAAATCAATAGCTAGTTTTTTAGCAAAATGATACCAAATATGTAGTTTGCGTATTATTCTTGAACGACTTTTTGTTGAATTTTTTATGATAATTTTGTTATTAGAATGTGCTTCAGATGAAAGCAGAATTTATTTAATTTATTTTATTACATTCCAAGTTTGCAAACCCCAGCTTTGTACAAATTGTACGATGGACCGCAAAATTCAAAAACTTCTTTTTTCGCGGGTGGAGCTTATCGGCCAATGAACGAAAATAAAATTTAGAAGCACTGGGGCACGGTGTATCATTGTACTTATCCTACACATGCAAAATGTGCCAAAAACAATATCCATAACGAATTCTCTCAACCAATCTAGTTGATCGAGACCGCTATTGGTCTCACAGGCTAGCGTGCGATATTGATGTCAAATCAATCAAAAAATTCAAATTATTTTCTTTGCTTATGTATGATTGATACTTTAAGTGTAGAATCATTAAAAGATGTAAAGCATTCTAGGTCGTAGACCAATTATACTTTACTCTAGATTCAGAAATTTTCGTTTGGAATTTTATTATTTCTAATATTTTAAATAATTCTTTTCACTTTCACTAATTTACTCACAAATACAAATACCCACAAAATGTCTTATGCGTGTTGTCTTATGAGTCTTATGTCTTATGAGTGTTTGAAAAGTCGAAAAAAAAAATGGATTTCAATCATTTAAGCCTCATTGATTTTTCAAAAAAAGTAATGGCGAACCTCTGTAGAATTCGAAAGGAGTAGTAATTGTTTTTTTTCTCTCTCGTCTTTTAATAGTTTTATCCTGAAAAAATATTTAACTTGATCTTTTGCAATAATGAAATCTAAATTTTTTAACAGATTCTTTCAAAAAGTCACTCTCGACGCAAACACGTATGTTAAGAACTGCCCCTTATAAACGCTTCTAGTATATGTATAATTTTTCATCTCCTGAACCCATGCATGACAAACACTCTTCAAACAAGTGCTATTGCTACCACTAATGTCTGCGTCAAGTGTTTTACTTGCGATTGCACCTCCAGTCTGTCTAGTCTGAAATTCAGGTGCCGTTCCTACCCCTCTTTAGAGGTTATTTTGAAGCGGTTTTACTCATTCACTGAAGAAGTTTTATTTAAATTTATCACTATTTTTAAAAATATTCACCACTTTATTTCATATTAATCGTAGCTTCGATCTCCATAGTGACCGGTTCTCGGTATACAAATGCTTTGATTGATGAATTTGCCTTCCAAATTTTTTTTATTACCATAAACAAAGTGGTAAATCATGGCATGTTATTAATCTTCGCAAATAATGTCCACCATACATCAACCGAATGCCTTCGCCAGAAGCCAAACCGATTTGGGACGGGATATATTCAATATAAAAATTCGATTGCTTTTCAAACCAGTTTTCATATTGCAAAGATCACAATCCGCGCAGTGAAATACCGTGCTATAATATATATGATAGAAACCATCAACGATAGCCAGTTTGGAATCGCTTCCAGAGAATATTTTTTCAATCATCCATCAAACTTTACAAAAATAAATACCGGAAAAAAACACAACCCGACGAAAGGCCTTTTAATTTCCTTATCGCATTTCCCTGCACGGTCAGCGTCGTCCCCTGGGATGCCGGTGGCAGTACTGTTTCGGCCGAAGTGAACCAAACTTTGCACTGTCCGTCCGGCGGCGGCTAGCATAGGCCCAACACTAGACCGGAACCCCTTTCCGGAAACCACGTACGTATGGACGGGGCTATCTATCATTGAACGGCACACTCCCCGGATCATGGCAACCACTGCTGTTGCTGCTGCTGCTGCATACAACGATGCGTAAAAGTGACGCTGGACCGGTCGGTTTTTTGGCCAAAGTTTGCCAGCTGTGCCGCTCCGGATCGGTGACCGGTTGACCAGTCCATCCGGAGTAGCCCTGGGGGCCCGACCCGGTTCGTTCTGATATTGTGCAATTTATTCATGGTGTTTTCTATATTTTATGGATGAAATATATGCGCATATAAATTGGTGATAAATGTGGTTATAAATTCAACTTGGATCGTCGTGTACTATTTTTTCACGAAAGGATGCTTCCTTTTGATGCCCGTTTAATCTATGAATGGAGGTGAGATAAGTTCGTTCGGCAGTGAGCTGTGAGTAATGTTATTGATGGGAAATAAATCAAGATGATGGGCAACTTGGGAGCGTAGCCTTCGTGCGGTCGTATTAATTACCCAGCTGAGGCGTTTAGGGGGCTTCGAATGTTTAATTTTAACCTAAACTTGGCACGTCCGATAAGATTGCCTTGTGTATCAGATGTTCTAGTTTAGCTGAAAACCTGTGGAAATATTTGTTTAAATATCAAACACCATCGTCACAAACGCATGCGTTGAAAAAACTTTTATCTACAACTTTACCAGAGACACCACAGCATCTTTTATCATCAATACCAATTTTACACCAACTTTTTTACAAAATTGTAATTATTCCTCAATTTTCACCACGGAGAAATAGACTAAACGTAATAGTTGTTTTTTAACCTAAAATCATCTCACCTCTCAGAATCCTGTCTGTGACTAGATTATGCTATCTGTAGAAGGTCAACAAACATTTAAAAGACTTATTCGAAAAATGTAAAGATTGGCTTGGTTAAAGAAACACCGAAAAGTCACTGACCAACAAATGGCATTTCACCATGCAGTGCCCGCTTTGACGGGGATGGCTATGAATGCCAATGCGTGTGTAAACTGGACGCCAAATGTGCGGATGAACGGTGAATTATTAGCCCATATGCCCATATGTACTGTACATGTGTGTGTGTATGCTTATTACCCGAAGGAAATTGACTGCCGGGGCAGAACCGAGAGTGCCCTTAGTGCAGTATCGGGTACCAATCTACGACACGTCAAGCGACTTAGAGAGAACAGTAACAGCTCACTCTATTGTCTTTCGAGTTCCAGGCGCGTTAAATGGGCTTTCTAAAGAGCCATAAAATTGATTTACAGTGTTTACTTGTCGTTAGCATTCTCCCCACATACGGGACAACGGTCCTGCTAGTCACGACCTGGAATATAAAAATAATCTTCACATATTTATTTGCGATGTTGTGAGCAAATCGTCTTTGTCGTGGCTGCCGACAGATTTAGACGCGCTATACCCTTCCAGTCAGGAGGGGGGGGGGAGGGGGGCATCGGAGGTGAAAAGTAGTAAATCATGGCACAGACCGAATTGGCAGTCTTGGCTACGATGAGCTCTATCATAGACATGCGTTGCTGTACCATGACGATAGTCTCCTCTATCATGTTTGCTCAAACGTGGAGTTAGTAACTCATTTTCGGATTAACATGTTCCTAGCCGTTATTGCTGACGATCAGGCAAATATGTTTTTAAGGGCTGTTTGAGGAGTCTATTATGATACGATGTCATTACACACGGTTTCAAGTTGTTTAGTTCCTCAATTTGCTGACGTTGCTTGTTGAGTCTCGCTCCGAATGTTTGGCAGGGCAAACGTTCTAAATACTTGTAGGTTCAAAAAGCACCACTAACCATCCAGCATCAATCTGTGTAAACTTGCTTGCAGTAGCACCCCGGAGGCGAAAGAATCCTGGTATCAGCCCAGCAGTCGGTGTACCGCCTATCAATCACCGTAATTGCCTTTTATGTAGTTTCCAAAGTCGCACTGAGCACTCTATTGCCAGGACGGTTTATCCGCTCGGATGCACTTGTGCAAACTTTTGCCTGTCATCGTACGATGGATCATCTGGTTCGCCACTAGAGTTGGAGTTAACGCACAGTGGCCCGGGGGCTGGACAAAATCCAATGTTGAAGTTTTATTTTATACTGGTTGAACGTTCCCGGCGATGCTCGGGATCAAACGTTTCAAAATTAGGAATCATTTTGTATAATTCATTGCTTTATTAACACAACTCACTCTAAAAATAATTCACATCTTATACGTCCATCATCACTTTAAGTACTTCAACATTCAGAGAACGCAAAGAACGGAAATACTCATATTGGATTGCATTTTGTGATTTTGGGCTGTTTTACAGAAACTAGAAGTCGCTATTTCGGATATTAACGTACAGACGTACAGAGTTCCACTTTCTGAAGTATTGAAATGGTTGGCCAAATACAACTTCAGGTTATTTTCCTGAATTCGCCATTTTGGAAAATATTGTGTGGGGTCATCCCAGTTCCGAATATACCAAATTCGGGTGATGTCCGGATATTCGATAATCGTTTACAGTATAACCTCTTTTATGGGATTTTTGAAAGAAAGAAATCGAGGTAATAAGAATTGAGCATGACCATTCATGCTTAGTTCTCCTCTACAATGATATCTAAAAAAATGACATGTGAATTTTTATAACGAAAATGTTTGTTAGTGTCCTAAGAAACACGTCTGAGAAGAAGTTAATTCTTCAATCCACAAAACTACGTAGAAATTAAAAAAAAAATGCATAAGTCGCCTCCTAATCGATGTTCAAATTAATGAAATGCGGCCTTTCCTCCAGCCAAATGTCCCAAGATCTAGATTAGGTAAAAGTAAAAAAGTAAATCGAATCCCGTAATGTGTTACCATTCACAAAACTACGAAAACATCAGAAATGTCATTTTTATTCTGCTCGACTCGCACATAGTCAAAACATGGATTTTTCTGCAAGAAAATATTCGCAGATGTTGAAGGAACAGCGAACATGTTATTGAAAAAAAAAAATCACATGTCATCGCTTAGAATTTTTTATTTAGAGGCGAATTGAGCTTATGCTCAAACAGTCAAAATGTTGCATGCATTATATGCATAATATATATATATATATATATATATATATATATATATATATATATATATATATATATATATATATATATATATATATATATATATATATATATTTATATATATATATATATATATATATATATATATATATATATATATATATATATATATATATATATATATATATATATATATATATATATATATATATATATATATATATATATTTATATATATATATATATATATATATATATATATATATATATATATATATATATATATATAAATTTCAAAAAGAGTATTTTAATGTTTTTTATGCACAAAATTATCTTTAAACATTCGTAGTTTATAAAGTAACATCTCAACTTTTAGCAATATGATACCTATTACTATTTCCCAAATGAGGTTCCTGAACATTAACAAACATTTAAATGAAAACAATTACATATCATAAATTTGAATTTTGATTTAGAGGCCAATTGAGCCCAAATATATATGATTTTGCATGTTTTACATCGTGTTATGTTTCTCAAAAGTCATTCCTGAACATAAACAAACATTTTAATGAAAAAAAAATCATACATTATAGCTGTGAGACAAATTGAGCTTAAAATATCATGGTTTTGCATTTTTCAAGTGGTTTTGTGAAGAATATTTAAATTTTAAATAATCAGATACCTATTAATTTTCCCTCAAATATCTTTCTTGAACATCAACGAACATTTTATTATAGAAAAAATCACAGATCACAGCTTCGGGTTTAGATTTAGAGGCAAATTCAGCTCAAAAAGTCCTAATTTTGCGTGTTTCACGTAGTTTTGTGAATAATATCTCGAGTTTCAGTAATCAGATACCTGTTATTTTTCCTCAAATGTCTTTCTTATACATCAACGAACATTTTAGTGAAAAAAGAGTCACATGCCATCGCTTTGAATTTTGATTTTTAGACGAATTAAGTATAAAAAGTCATAATTTTGCATGTTTCACGCAGTATTGTGAATAATATCTTAAGTTTTAGTGATCGGATACTAAATATTTTTCCTTAAATGTCTTTTTTGCTGAACATTAACAAACATTCTAATGTAAAAAGAATCATATGTCATCGCTTTGAATTTTGATTTAGAGGCAAATTTAGCACAAAAAGTCATAGTTTTGCATGTTTTACGTAGTTTTGTGTATGAATATCTCAAGTTTTAGTGATCAGATACTAAATTTTTTTCTTCAAATGCCTTTTCTGAACATTGACAAACATTTTAATAAACAAAAAATCACATGTCATCGCATTAGATTTTGATTTAGAGGCAAATTTAGCACAAAAAGTCATAGTTTTTTCATGTTTTACGTAGTTTTGTGAATAATATCTCAAGTTTTAGTGATCAGATACTAATAATTTATCCTCAAAAGTCTTTTTTGAAGACTGACAAGCATTTTAATCAAAAAAGAATCATATGTCATCGCTTAAAATTTTGATTTAGAGGCAAATTCAGCACAAAAAGTCATAATTGTGCATGTTTCACGTAGTTCTTGTACACCTCAAAGACGAAGGGAATACTATCAATAAGATCAGGCGTTACGGAATTCCATTTTTATATAGTAGAAGATTCTCGAAATTTACTTCGCAGAATTATCACATAATAAATCAAATAAACAAAGAAATCAACTTAAAAGCCTAAAAAATATTGTTATACATATGGAAGTACTGTTTAAGCAAAAATATTCCCCTTTTAATTGCGTTCTCATAGAGCAAGGTAAATTAAACAGATACGACATGTTTTTCCTAAGTAACTCCGCAAGTTTCACCTTAAGGGCAACAATGGCGCCATTTTGAATGTTTGAAAAATCGGAAATTTTCAATGTTTTTGTTTGTAGTTCAATATATATTTGTGACAAAATTTATCCCCAACCACTTGACGAAAACCTGTTGTAATTGTTTTTGCCTTGATGACGAGGAAATATATCTTCGAAACGTTAACCTAAACAAAAAATAAACGTGTTCGAAAGCAACCCGCGATCGAAATTGCCACCATTGAGCCGATTCACCAATTGGTCAAAACACCGCTAAATTTTGTTTTAAAGCAAAGTATCAAAAATTGAAGAGTTTGTCTGCATATTAGCATCTTCTTACCTATTTTTGAAAACACCTATCTGCTGCTGCTTAGTTTTAAGAAAATTTTATCTGCAAATCGCAGAAGAGGGAATTTTAACAAACTTTTCGAAAAACTTTTACCTTCGGGACATCGAATGGATGTAGGCTGATGAATGCAAACATCAGTTGACCTGTTGTTGTATCAAGTCGAATGACCATCACATGGTTAAAACCTCGTTAATATAATAAGGGCATCTTCAGCGGTGTTCTATTTTTGAAACAACTTTATACTAGATTTACACCAGCACAACCTGAATAGAACTAGCTAATATAGACCAATTTTTCGTTCTCCGCACCGGTGTTGTATATCTTGTTGTTTTAAACCGCTGACATCTGTCACACTGTCAAAAATTCAATACCCTATGCTATCAGTTTATGAGACTTGTTATAATAAAAAGCACTTAATATTTAACAAACGGAAATTCGATAATTTTTACGCACATTAAACGAATACTTTGGCAAGACACTTTATATCCACGAGACTTTATGGATTTGACGGTTTGACCCGAGCGTCAGTGACATTTCTCAGGATTGGATTGGTATGATCGAAAAATTTCTGCTACAAGTAGAGCTTCGGAGGATAGCGAAAAATATTTGATCGCGTAGATGTTTATCTTCCGTTTTCGTCTCATCATTCTTTCAGAATCTTGCAGTTCTTCAAACTTGCTTCCGGTTTTGAGTGTTTTTTCAGTGTCTTCGAGGAACATTTTTCTGGCTTCTTAAGGTCTTCTCTAGTCCCACTACAATTAAGGCGATTAACAAAAAGCCAACATATTTGTCATTCTGGTGGCTGATGGTTGCAAACCAAGTAGTTGAACCTACGGTTATGGTCTTCCAGAATTCCCTCTTTTGCTGGTCGGTTTCCTTGAAGCCAAAAACGATAAACCTGTTAATTTTATTCTTCAAAAAAGCCACAAAAATGAATTGTGAATTGTCATAAGAAATCTTTGTTTTATTTATTTCTCAACACTCGCAAAACGCTCATATGGAAATAGCTAAAAATGAGGTATTCAATTAAAATATGACAATTTACCCACCTATTGGTAGCGTACAAAGGATTTAAGAACGATCTATTTCTTGTTCCAAAAAGTGACAAAAATAGACCAAAACGTATACCAGTTTCAAATTTTTTCAAATTAGATCTGGTATAAAACAAAATTTACACCACCGGTGCAGCAGTGAATTTAAGTTTGTTCTAAAAAAATAGATCAAAACAACGATTTGGACCACCGCTGAAGATGCCCTAAATAGATAAATAAATAAGTTGACCTGTTGGGACGGGGAATTTCTGACAGACGCAGAAACAGGTGATGTTCGAGCAGATAATTAATGATAATAATCTGGCATCTGTGCACAGCGTACAACACATAGATTACTCTTCATTAGTTAACAATGACTTTAGTTTAATTACTTTAAGTTTATCATCACCTAATATAGGCAGTTATCTCGTGATTTCGATGAACTAGAACAGTGGTTCTCAACATTTTTGGCTCTGCGGCCCCTTTTGCTAAACACAAAGAGCTCCGCGGTCCCCTTTGCGAAGCACAGCGAGCTTCGCGACCTGCCAAAGAATGTCAGATAACGTTTTGCAATATGAGGCTACATTCTCCTGTGTTATATCGTCCTGCTAGATTATTTTTGTTTTACGTTTCAGGCTTAAAATTCACCCAAAAGAGTTAAAAATCCGCTCTCACATGTATCACATGTATTTATTGCCGGGTCTCGGTAATTTATTGCCTAACTGAGTGCTTGGTTAAAAGAATAATGACAGCTGTCACATTTCTTCGTAAATCTCGTTTCCCCAAATTGAAATTTCGGCACAAAATATTCGAAATTCAAGATTTCAGTAAGGTTGAACCGAGATTTATGAAAAAATGTGACAGCTGTCATTTGTTTCTTAACCGAGCACTCAGTGGTACAGTTCTCGGCAATAAATTACCGAAACCCGGAAAAAAATTTAAAGGGCTATTCTCACTGCTTCCGATCCGGGACCGGGCCGGGACCGGGCCGTGGCTGATCCGCTCGTTTGAGATTGATTGCATGCGTTCTTACGAACGCATTCACACCGACGCGACGTGCCCAGACCGGAGCAGCGCTGAGTTGCCGTCGTGCTGCCGCCGTGCGAGAAAAAAACTATCGTTGCCGACGATACTTTGTGTTGCCGGGAGAGTGCACGGAAGGCATTCGGGTAGATGCGTGTATGTAGTAGTAACATATTTTCGGTTTTGCTTTGCATTTGCATTCATGCATATTGCCGTCACAGTCAAACGTTGAATTATAGTTCGGGAAAAGTGTTGTGTTAAGAAAGTGTTGTGTTTTTCAGCCAGCGCGCAGCGCAGGCACGGTGCGTACACGGCGCAGTGTGAATGCATTAAAGTCCCGGACGGGACACGGACACGGCCGGATCCGGCCCGGCCCCGGAACGGAAGCAGTGGGAATAGCCCTTAAGTGTGTTCAGCAAACTTGTTCAGGAGATCAATGGATTTTGGAGGGTGGACAGTGTAGTGCGGAGTTTGATTACTACGTGGTGCTAGGGCGGACGCAATTCTTTGCTTTTCTACGATAACTCAGCTCGCGATCAAATAAATTTTATATTGAGCGTTTAGTAGAATGAAATTGAGTATTGAAAATGGGCAAAGTTTTCATTTAGTTCTAATAGTAGAATAATCTGGAAATGATGCCTCTTTTCGTAACTCAACTCGCGATTCCGACCTCTTAGAGAGCTGCGGTCTTCAGTAAAGTTATCAAAAAAGTCTAGGGATGATAGTTGGTGGACAGTTGAGTGAAGAAATATGCCGCTACGAGACGCTAGTGTGAACGCAATTCTTCGTATTTTGACCTTAACCCCTCTCACGATTTCAACTTTTTAGAAAGTTGCGGTCTTCAGCGAAGTTGTTCAGAGAGTCAGGCTTTTTGGTGGATGAGCATTTGAGTATAGAATTCTACCGTTATGTGGCACTTGGACGATCTCGAGAAGATTCAATTGAGTTTCTTTACGATGAGCTAGGCCGTCAGATGAAGGAGATGCGACCGCAAAATCTTAACCATTTGTGGGAGTGCTTTCAACAGCCTTGGGAGAACATTACAGAAAAAACGCTTCAACATATCGTCGGTTGAATTCAATACTGGCACAATTCAAAATTTTGCAGTTTTGGGTTATTGATGGCAAACGATGCCAAATACTATGAAGTTTCAAAATTCACGATGATTCCAGAAATATAAGTAGATGTGCCTTTATTGCACAAATCTAAAATATCCATACAAAGAAAGAAAAATGACGTTGCGATTCGTATAACTTGTCTATTACATGCACCTGATAGACCCTAACAAGTTCTATAAAAACGGGAAGTCCTAAAATTGAAATTTTCCACCAAAATGAAAAAAAAAATAAGAAATTTTTGACGCAAATTTTCAAACACCTTTTTCTCGAAACTATGAATTTTGAGTTGTGCCAGTATTGAATTCAACTGACGATATGACCAAGATCTGTAAAGCAGTAATTGCAATTTAGGTTCGAATCACACAATTAAAATCAACACAGCAGGTGAAACTTGTTATCATGTCAGTAGCCGTAATAAAAGAAAATAGAAACAAAAAGATGTAAATCACTCATTAAGAAAAAACCTAAATTAATCCACCTAGCGGTCAGACTTAGCCTTTCTCATTCAAACTTATCATTTGTAAAAATAGATTTACATAAATGCTTAAATCCAATAATTGTATATTCACTCTTTGGGTTCTAAAATATTGATGTTGTAATTTAAGTATAAAATATGAAATGTGACGTAAGGTTAAGAAAAAGCGAAACAAAAGAAATGACTTTTAGTTTCGAACAATTTAATCACGAGCGATACCGGGAACGTTCAAATAGTACGATACCACATTTAAACCATGTTGAGGTCATATATATTGATCAAAGCAGGTATAGTGTTGAATAGTCTTTGAATTTCTTTTCTTTCCAAAACTTTTGAACCACATATCAAATTGTTATGAAGTTTGTTATTTGTAAGTTTGAGAGATGACTTGTTTGTGGAGGAGGCTGGCATCACGGCTAACTAATAATACGTGCCCCGAAAGCTATCCGTTTAAGTTATTAATTTATAAGTGAATTAAGTGGCCAAACTTGTTAAAAAGTGTCAAGTTGTGATCTGTGATGCTTTGTCTAAGTGAGAAAAGTGAAGGTTTTGTTGAAAACACAGTGTTCTTTGCGTGAAAATAGTATTTTTTTCTCGAATTGCAATAGAAAATTGTAAGGCCAGCTAAGTTGCGTGAGTGTGAGTGCCTACTTTGTGCGTCGCGCTAACTAGCGGTTCGTTATTAACATGCGAAAATGGAATGCATGGCGGTGTGAGCGAAGAGAACAATAATATCTGGCGAGAGAGCGAAGAGATTAGTGTTGCGCTGTGCTTGTCGGCGTTTGTTTCGCTGGCATAGGCATAACCAAAATAAAACAGATGAGTATAAGTTTTTGTATCAAACATTTTAAGAATGCATAGGCTCTGTGTGTAGTGGTTTTAAGCGGGTTTAGGACTTTGCCAGAAGTGTAAATGTGTCATCTGTTGGGTGCACAAAGTGTGGTAGCTTTTCGGTTGCGGGTGGAGTTTTTTTTTATATTTACAAACCAGATTGTACGGTGCACTCTCACAGGTCAAAATTGGCAGTTTTACAATATAGTTTCAAAATTTATCATTCGAGCATGACAATGCGGCATGCGATTGATGCATCGTCTACAATTGTGAGTCCTGGCAGGGCGGTGACATTTTATTCAGTTCTATGTTCTTGTTTTATGGTTTTCCTAGCCTTTGGACAAATGTTGATATACATAAGTAACTTTTATTTAATTATGTTGAAATCGTTTTGGGCGTGAAAATAGTTCACGACAACTGAACTTTGATTGCAATTATTTTGGCATTTTAATAATAAACTTGGAACTCTGTTTTGTTTAATATGCTTATTTGCATTTTTTTAAGTTTTTGGGCTATGAATGCATGGAACTTTGTCAGTTTTTATATTCAGTAGGTGTCTTTTGTGCGAAACGTCGTGTCGTGGAGCGGTCGTCCATAATGCCCCGGTGAAACGCATCATCGGCCCGGGTGAGTTTTGTTTATCTAGGGGTTTCCAGAGTGCAGTGGGCACGCTATTGTTTACTTCGGGGAGGTCAGCTCAGTTTCGCGCACGTTATTTTGACAGCGCTCAGTGTAACTATCTTAATACAGCGGTTTCGGAGCTCAATGACCATTACATCGTATAATGATTGGGTGTGCCTTGTGGGTTTTTTTTACTCGCTCTAACGGTTCTTTGAGCTGGTACCAGTAGTTTGCGTTCGGCGTGCGGTGAGTTTTACGAAATTCATTCGTTTCGAGGTAAATTTTAATAGTTCACGGGATGAAACGCGAAGTTTGGTGTAATACAGACTGTTAACGATTGGTTGCCGATGATACCTAAAAACTTCGATTCTCCTATATGCCGATACAGCGATCGTGATGCGGTTCTATTTATATCGTCTTCTGATGGCCGGTTGCGCAGAGACCGAGAAATATCCATATCGGGCGCGAATTTGTGTAGAAAAGATCGCACCATCAACCTCGATGGATCCAGATCAATTCCTTCCCACTAACAATAATTCCTTCCTTTGATACTTGTGGATGATGCAGAGGATTCCTCGGTCTCTAGTAGCAACAAGTATTAAACTAACACTCCCGATATCCCTTCCTCTATTGATCTGCATTGGGCGTGGCCAGCTACGTTATTGACCAGTGAAAAGAAAAATCACCAGGAATTGTACACTGAAAATGGCTTGCTACTCCTAGGCACCATTTTGACGGTTCTTTGTGCAATTTCAGCTGGTTCTGGTCAATCGCGGGCAACACACGGGCGATCAAATATGCTATGCTATGCTATGCTATGCTATGTAAGTTTGAGAGATGACTTGTTTGTATGACACTAATTATGTTCAAATAAGTCGTGTAATACTTGAGATAATAGACTTTCATTGTTTTAACAATTTAATACATAACGGTTGCTTAAGTTTGATTACAATCAAATGAAAAGGGAACGTATAGGGCAGCCAAACTTTGAAACTAGCCCGTTCATCTGATAATAATATTGTTCAAATCAGTTGTGCAGTTTCTAAGATAATGAAGTTTCGTGATTTTCACATTTCGATACATTACAGACGCAGTTACAGTCCAATTATAGCAAAATTCAATAGGGTGTTATGAGGCAGCTAGACCTTTCATTTGACACTAATTTTGTGAAAATAGGTTCAACAAGACCTTCCATATGACACTGATTTTATGAAATTCGGACCAGCCATCTCTGAGAAACATGAGTGAGATTGAATAGTCTCCAGAACACGTTTCTTTCTATAACTTCTGAACCACATGTTCAATCTTCATATAACTTCAAAAGTTAAGGGTTTTTAGGTAGCCCGTTCATTTGAAACCAATTTTGTTCAAATCGGTTGTGTAGTTTCTGAGATATTGATGTTTCGTGATTTTAACATTTTTAAACATAACCTCTTAACTAGGAATCAGATTACAATAAAATTCAATAGGGTCTCATAGGGCCACTAGACCTTTCATTTGCAATTTATTTGATTGAAATCGTTTCAGCCATCTCCGAGAGAATCGAGTGAGATTGGGAGCGCGTTACACACACACACATACACACACATACACACATACATATAGAAAATGCTCAGCTCGTCAAACTGAGTCGAGTGATATACGACATTCGGCCCTTCTGAGCACTTTTATACCTTTAGGTTTTGCAGTGAATTCTACACCTTTCTAGGAGAAAGGCCAAAAGTAAAATGATAGAAATTACTTTTTATTTGAACTTTAGTCCCGAGCAAGGCCACAAACTTTGAAATAGTACAATATCAAATTTAACTGATGTTGAGGCCACATACTTTGATCGTAGTTATAGTTTTAAACAGTCTGTGGGTTACGTTTCTTTCTATAACTCTCAAACCACATGTTTAAACATTATGAAATTCATTGTTTAAGGGTTTAAAAGCCCATTAATTTGAATTCACCTATGTTCATAGCTTCTGAGATATAAGAGCGATTTTCACATTTTGTCGCAGCTCCAAACCTGAAAATTTGACCACAATGAAATTCAATAGCAACCTAAGCGGCGAATAGACCCTTCATTTGACACCAAGATAGGAAGAATCGGTCAGACCATCTCTGAGTGAAGTGAGTGCGAAAAAAAGGTGCACATACACACGTACACACCCACACACAAACATATACACCTATACATGCATACATGCAGAAAATGCTCGCTTCGTGGAGCTGAGGCGAGTTTTTTCAGAATCGGTTGTGTGGTTTCTGAGATATTGATGTTTCGTGATTTTTACATTTCGATACAAAACCTCTAAAATAAAAATCCGATTACAATGAAATTCAATAGCAACCTATGGCGAAACTAGACCTTTCATTTGCAATTAATTTTTTGAAAATCGGTCCAGCCATCTCTGAGAAAAGTGCGTGAGAAAAAAAAGTTGCACATACACACACACATACACACATACACACATACACACATACATACATACATACAAAAAATGCTCAGTTCGTCGAAAGGGGTCGAGTGGTATATGTTATTCGGCCATTGGGACCACTTTTATACCTTTGGTTTTTCTAGTGATTGCTATACCTTTCTAGAAGAAAGGCAAAAATAAAAACAAAATAATTTGAATTGCATAATTTCCTCTGAAAATTTGTAATTGCTGAGTTACTAAATACTGCAATTTCCTAAGTAACTGCATTCTTGAGATAAATGTAGTTCATAACACTCAAAACTAGTGGCTCCATTCCCAATTAATCAATTCACGACCCGAATGTCCTTCAACTCCTGAAAAACTTTACTGAAGACCGCAACTTTCTAAGAAGTTGAATTCAAGAGAGTAATAGTGAGTAGAAAATACTGAAATCTTTATGCACACTAGCAACATGTTGTGGTCAAATTCCGAACTAGAATTTTAGCCGCCGAGAAGCATTGACCTCCTGAACAACTTTCCTGAAGATTGCAGCTTTTAGTTTCATACTCGAGATAAATCTACACAATTTGACTAAGATCCGTTGCTTTTTAAGTGGTTGGATTCACAAAATAAATTATATTCAAAATACTCTAAGCTTTATGCGTACTAGCACCGCATAGCAACTGAATTTCAAATCACACTCCTCCTCAACAATTTTGCTGAAAACTGCTCAAAATTATCCGTTCCACAATGGGACAACTCTGATATGTCGTGGAATAAGTCAACAAAACGAACAGAGTTATTAGCAGCTTGCATCGGGGATCGATAAAACTTCAAGCAGAGTATCTGCAACAAGATTACAATGAATTACTAAAGAAGGTGGAGCATCAGAAAGCTAAACTCAATGGGAATGTCGGCTCAGGAAGCACCCTGGCAACGATGCCGGTAGCAATCAGGAAGATATTTAGTCAAAGAAAATTTCAGTTCCTTTACATTAACCACTTCTCGTGATGTTACAGATGGAGTTCATTCCGACAATGTGGCGCATTAAATGAGCGAATTAAATCCAAGAAGCGAACAAGACAGATGGATTAAGGTTTTGATGATGATTCCACCGATGTTTGAAAACTGAACATCACGTATAGGGCTTACAAAGTTTTCCTGGCGAATTTTGTTGCACAGTATACGGAGAAGAAGAGTATGAAGAATACATACAAACCAGGGGGCTTTCTTCCTGTACTCCATTGATATTCGTTTAAAATGTCGGAACTGGCTGAATATACACCGATGATATTTCCTGCCACACAGGAATTAAATCTGTGATTTACTTGACCGAAGCAAGTTTCTGAAACATGTGTACGAAGACAATGAAGCTGTCAATCTCGTCAAACTCAAGGTGTACGACTGCGACCTAAGCCTGGATCTGGTCGTGGAGGAATTTCTTCGAATGACCAGTGAGAATGATGAAGAAGACATTCAGAACTTACTCACTGGGCTCTTAGCAGCGGTCTTATGTAATGTCAAAGCAGGAATGTTGTGAAATGGTACGTGCAATAAAGGCAGAGCAGCAAGATTTAATCTTACAAATTATTCACAACCTACACTGCTGGCAGGCTGGCGGTACGACCTTCACGTTAAGAATCTTACCAGAGATTGTGAATCGGTTCAGCCAAATGCGCAATACACAAAAGAATCCGTACATTGCATGTGCATCAACAGGAAATGCTGCTGTAGCTATCGGCGGAACTACAGTTCATTCGGCGTTCCGAATTACCATGTCCCGCAGGCATTTATATTTTGCGGTGACCCTCAACAACTACTTTCAGTGAACACCCGACCAGTCTGTGCCTTGTGTCAACTCTATGTTTAGTGCAATATGATGGCAATCGCCCGATTTTTTCCGCTCGTTCAGGTTATGCGTCAAACCAATGAACAGTTCTCTACTATTCTTACAAAAATCGGAAACGAGAACAAATTCAACTGACGGCGATGATGTCAGCAGAATGTCCCAAGGGCACATGAATAGACACCAACCATGTACTGTGATATTCTTTATATCAGTATCGAAAAAAAAAATGACAGAGTCTGCCCGTTTCTACAGGTCAATCAATTAATGTAAAGGTTTTTCAAAATGTTTGAAACAACCCTTTTTATAGAACAATTTCTAAACCTGCTGTTAGAGCGTAATATAAACTGATATCTTGAAAAAAAAAAAACATGATGGTAGAAGCAACAGTACCGTATAGAACATGTAGAGCAGAGCGCCGCTGATTTCTCATCGTCCATCATTGCAGTGGTACACGACTTCTATTCGCGTGCAATCAAGGAAAAACTGCACACCTAGATGGAAAAGGATGACACCTAAATTGTCCGCGCCGGGTGTCACCCGGTCACGCTACGCCACTATACGTATATAAGCTGTCTTCTTAATACAGTGAATGTAATTGTAAGCAAATGAAAAAAAAACTTGTCGAGCAAAAAACTAAAAATTTATCTTTTTAAACATTGAATTCGTTATAATTGTTGATTGCTATGAAATTATTTTCAGAGTAAGATTTATATAATAAATTTGATTTCGTCAGGATTGAATAAGACAAAACCATTTATTATGATAACGTTAGGATTTGGGAAATAGAATTAATTCTGATTAAGACGCATTACGAGAAATTCATGCTGTTTCTTCGACAACAACGATACGCTTGTGCCTTGTGTAGTTTGCACTAAAAAACACTGCAGGCACAAGATTGCCAAGCGTAAACGAACTTATTTCGAGTGTTGCTAAATATATTTCTAAACAGAAGTTAAGAGGAGGTTGAGAATAAAAATACGTATGTCACTAAACAAACGAATTGTTTCTGTTTGCGGACTTAATACATTTGTAACTAAAAATACCTCTAATTGCAGTGTTAAGTATACGTAACTAAATACTATAGTTAAGTTACGAGAGCTGCCAACAACAACAAATGGTTTATGTTGGTTTGTCTAGAGCTACTTCCATCGATGAATTGTATCCGACCAACCCCAGCAATACTTTTAAATTTCACTTCAGCAAAACGCTTCATCACCGCGAATTGGTGCACTCCAAACAGAGCTTCAGCGTTTGAGGTGAAACCTTATTGAATCCAAGACTCGAAAATACTCATTGCGTTCCCTATGAAAATTCTATTTTATGTTTGCTTCACTACAGCAAACATAAAATAGCTTTTTCACGGAGAACGCATTTAATGTTTCCGAGTCTTGTGCTTTCGAAAATTCGGAGTGGTGACTTGAAGTCGGCCATTTTTGGATTCAATGAGGTTTCACTTTAAGCAATCCCAAACTTCGAAGCATGTCAGAGTATCCCCCGTGTAAAAAGCGACTTTAGTGTACATTTATTAAAAAGACTCAATTTTTTAGTACTCCCTCAGATGTCAGTATAACTTTCGAGTAGTAATAGTTTGGCAACATTTCATTTTATCTGCAACATATGGAGGATAGAGTACAAGTTGACACGGTGTATACTAGGGTGGGGTAAAGTGATCGATTTTCCAGAACCAAGTTTTTTTTATTCCTTTCGGGGCCCCAAACAACTCTGAACTTACCAGAAGTCGATTGGTTTTGTTTCCGCTTGGCGCATTGCATTTCAAATTTGTATGGAAATTTATTTGGGAAAACCGAATTTTTTGCATTTATCTTTCTAGAGAGCTCAGTAATGCTCTTATAATGCACTACATTATGTTAAAGTATAGTATTTTAGATGCCTAAAAACTTTGCAGAAGACACTGAAGAGCACGGATGTCCCTAAAAAGAGCTATAGCTGTTCAAAGTTGAGTATGTCGATTTAAATGCAGAAAATCTTGTTTTCTGCCAACACTACCAATGTACCGGCGTCAGTAGAATTCCCATCAGAAGTAACCTGTCGTAACGAGTTTATACACTCAGATGGATCAAGCAAACAAATTTAGATCAATATTTTAGGCGTAGGTAGAATCTACAACGTGTTTCAGAGATTACTTCTGATGGAAATCTGACTGACGCCGGTATACTGGCAGTGTTGGCAGAAAAAATGATTTGCAACATCGATTTCGACCTAATCAACTTTGAACTGCTCAAGTATTTTTTTGGGACACCCTAGCTCTTTAGTGTCTACGACCAAGTTGTTGGGCATCAAAAAACCTACCATTTGAAGTCATGAAACCTATGGTTGGGGCCATATTGAGCCTTTTAGAATGGAAAATGAAAAAAAGTTGTATTTTCCATAAAAATCTTCAAATAAATTTGAAATGCAATGCGCCAAGCAGAGACAACACCAATCGACTTCCGATGAATTTTGGATTGTTCGGGGCCCCAAATAGAACAAAAAAAACTTGGTTCTGGCTTTCTGCTATCAAGTTTCGTTTTTTCCATATAACGATTCCCCACCCTACTGTCTACGTTTCTCAAAACCTTTGTTTGTGGATGGATTAAAAATATTTCGTGTAATTAAAAGCAGACTTGACTGTAATGCTCTACTGGAGGTTATTGATGCTCTTATACGCTGGAGCACATTGAACGGCATGCAAGTTAATGTCGAAAATTCTGCGTCATTACGTTCAGCCGCTTACGCAATCCTTTGCATCTTGTCTTGACTATACAATAGGTCACAGTAGTCTTCCCCAAGTAAATGAAATAGAGTAGTGAGGGGCAAAAGTACGCACGGGGTAAAAGTACGAATTGGCCTTTTCGAAGCATACGAGCAAAATAAACTGGCAACATTGTATGAATTTGCAGTATTATAACGTTAGTTAATCACACATGTAAACACATAAGATTCCGTTTAAATGGGACGAAGCTATAAGGAAAGTTGTGTTTTGAGCTGTTTCGATCTATTTTCTTAGTATTGGGAACTATGATTGACCTATTCGGAAACTACAGAAACTCGAAAACAACAGAACCCAAAAAACTCTTGTATAATCGTGGTTTGTAGGGTGAATTTGTTTTGCCGCAAAAATTTTGATGTTTGTCATGAAACTCAAACCAGTTGGAAAACTCATTGTGGGGCAAAAGTACGCATTAAGCGCCATTAACCGTAATGAAAACGGGGGCCTAGTGTGGTTGGTAACGTCTCCGCCAACCACGCTCGACGCCTGGGTTCGAATCCCACCGCCGACATAGGTGTCGATGGTTGTGAGGTGGCGTGATCCACTCACAACCAACCCAACTGGTCTAGATTCAATCCTAGCCGACACCGGGAGATTTTCTGAGGCGAAAAATCTCTGGGATCACGCCTTCCATCGCATGAGGAAGTAAAGCCGTTGGCGCCGGTCCGTTAATAAAACGGGTCGTGAGTTAGGGTCCTGGGTGTGGAGTCGCCTCCCTGGGCGTCGGTGATTGGCCACAACAGTGGCGGAACTAGACCGACGGAAAATAAGCGAGAATAAAAAAAAAATGTGTTTAATAACGATGTTTTTGTACATAGATTACTCAAAAATAACTAGTGATATGCGGATGTGCTCCGAAACTGAGGAACATTATGGTTTCATGATTTTTTAAATGGAATCTTACAACCATTTTAATAGTTTTGTTGATATGCTTTCGAAATGGTCCTTCCGGAATAGATAGGGGCTTCTGGAAGCCAAAGCAACAATGGAAAATACAAGGCCAAATACCATCCAATTTTTATTTTTGCAACTTGGATGATGTCCACAAATCGGAAAATGACCCAGACGTCATTTTGAATTTCAAGATGGCGACTTCCGGTTAATAGAAAGCAACCTGAGTTGGTCGAATACCCTCCAATATGTGTAAACATATGGGAAACAACCCAGAATGGTCGAGTACCCCCCAATATGTGTATATCTAAAAAACCAAATGACGCCCTGAGACCGGAAATCGACTTCAGACGCCATTTTCAAATTCTACATGACTTCTGGTTTGTCTGGTGTCGTATTCAGGTCTCTTGGCATCATACTCATATGCGATGGTATTTGGTCAATTTTGGATGTTTTCCAGAAACCGGAAGTCACCATCTTGAATTTGAAAATCGCGTTTGGAGTTTTTTTTGGTGTCTGCGCATCATCCCGATCCTTGAAATACTCATATTGGTATTCGGCCATTTTAGGTTGCGTTCCGGAATCTTGGGCTTCAAGCCATCTGGGATCGTTTTCAGTTCTCTTGGCATGATTTCGATTCTGAAATAACTCATATGGGATGGTATTTGGTCAATTTTTACTGTTTACCGCATACCGGAAGTCACCATCTTTAATTAAAAAATAACGTCTGAAGTTGATTTTTGATCTTAGAGCATCAATCCGATTTCGAAAATACCAGTATTGGGTGGTATTCAACGATTTTTGGTTGTTTTTCAGAAACTGAAAGTGCCTTTTTTTTTAATCTAATATGGCATCTGGAGTCGTTTTCGGGTCTCTGTGTATCACCCCGGTTCCGAAAATAAATTTTATTAATTTGTTTCTATGGCCTCCAGAAGCTCCAGTGGAATCTCTTCTGGAAGGTACAAAAAAACACCCAAACATATCCCCAGAAAACCGAATTTCCGAAAGTAAGAAAATTATTACGGGGCACCGTTATGTAATGTTTGAATGATTCTTAACAACGATATTAAAAACTTCTTCTTGACTTTCTTCGCTCAATTAGCACAAATTCAGTTGAGTTCGGTTCATTTTGTCTGCGAAACATGGTGGATGGAGTACTTAACAACGATATTAAAAACTTCTTGGAGTACTAGTTGACACTGTGTATACTGACATTAAAGCAGCGTTCAACCGCGCTGACCTTCTGCTAGTGTCGTGTCTTTGAAAACCGCTTTCTTTCCGTGTTCCGTGTTGAGCGTGCCTTAGGGTAGCAACGTAGTGCTATTTTCGCTAGATACAGAATGGTGTACGCTGATAACCTCAAAACTTCTGTAACGCTGACTGTATTACATTAGGAAAGCTGATCGACATATTCCATGAATAGTGTGTTTGTAACCGTCTTAGTATCAGTGTTGCCAAGTGTTATGTAATCAGTTTTACCCGAAAAAAAGCTCCAATCGAATACAGCTACTCCATTACCTATCAGGATCTTGAACGAGTAACGGCTGTAAAAGATCTTGGTGTTCTTCTTAATACCGAACTCTAATTTCACGACCTAGCGGTATAATTTTTAAAGCAAACAAGTACCGGAAATTTATAATGAAAATTTCCAATGAGTTCCGGGATCCGTAGTTTGAGAGTGTTGCATTATGTACTTGTACGCTTTACCCTCGAAACTGCGGCAACTGTTTGGAGCCTTTATACAGGGCTTTAAACTGCACGAATCCACTCGGAATTGTGGAGCTTCATCCAAACTATCCGTTCTAAGAAGTCTTCTAGAAAGTTTCCTTATTTTCTGATTTATCTTTATCCAGACATTACTGGATATGAATACATAAGAAAAAGGGAGGGACGGTATCCGTGCTGTATTTGTTGGAGAAGTGCTATAAAAACTAAATTGTAATGTTATCGAAACGCTTTTTTCTGATTTTTTCATAAACTCGAACAACTATATTGCAGGATGAGTATTCTACCGGTCATTTTTTCCTAGCGATAATTTTTTTTTGTTTCTTTAGGTTTTTCTTTCAAAAGTTCTAAAATCAGCGGTAGTTTGGCCAAACAACAAAATACGGTAAATTGCTAGAGTTTTCGAAAAGATATTACCTCTCTCTATAAATGTTTACTCAAAAACAATTTGTATCAATTTTTACGGAATTCAAAGCTCCAGTCTGTATGTTTATAGAGCTTTTTTAAAAAATGTTTTCCTATTAGTTTCAGAATTCAAAAAATATGCATGAATTTTTGAGTTATTTTATTTTATTGAAAATATTTTGAATGGAAGAAAATATATGAGAGCAGTATATTTATATTTATTTTTTGTACAATATTTCCTAGATCCTATAATTTTGTTTAGTAGAATTGATTCGAAAAAAGTTAAGTTTGGTAGAAAAATGCGAATTCAACTAATTCAAAGTATGGTTTTGTCCAACTTCTGTCCGGAAAGTCCCCACTGTGGATCGTCTTCCCTCGTACAACAGTAACTCTTCCAAGAGCTGGCGAACAAAAGATGATGCCATTGATCCTGCACCGTTGCCAGCCAATGAACCGAGAGCGCTCAAGTCCACGACCCTCGGGAGCGCATAGAAAGCCTAGAAAGTTCTGTCATATATTTGCATTACACATTTGCATACTTCTTCCTCTTCAGTAGCACGCACGCACGGTCGCTGACAGGCTGGTTCACGGATGACTGGAACTGAATGTGTGCGTAAAATGACACGTTAATTATGGTCGGATTGCTTTGCGAATTATGCCCTGTGTGTTGCACAAGACGGCAAGCAAATGGCAGTATGCAGTATGCTTATCAGGATATCAGATTTCCAAGAAAGACTATGTCCAATTAGGCGCGTATCTCGCGTCTGCTCTCTGTGATGTACGATATGACTAAACAATACAGCGCCACTATATGTAGTCTGCTACAAAACCAAGACAGCATTTCCACAATGCTATACTTTATTGGCAAGCGTCTACAAGTGCTGAGGCTGGCTCGATGATGATGATATTTCAACTTTCAAAACTGCCTGCCTGCCGTCTTAGCAGCTATGTATCTGCATACGTATTTACAATTCAAATTCCGGCGATGAAGAACTATCGATTCTTAGCTGCCTCGCTATCAGTTATTCATCTATTGCTATCGATTTAACTATCTGCTACAGAAGTTTACAAGATTAGTTAGCCAGGCGGAGGGGCGATGGCGGTACCGTACGTATAGCGGTTGGTAATCAGTCAAACATTGCTACCAGATCAGAAAAAGAGACGCCAGCCAGCCAGCCAGTCAGGAAGACTCGAGCTCGAGCAGGAAGCGATTTCGCGATTCTACGACTGGGGATGTGATAATTGATTGTGTTGCTGTTGCTGCATTGTTTGTGTAAATCGGTTTGACGCGGCACCGAACAATCTTCTGCCGCCTGTTCGTGGTTGTTCTTTGTCTGGCTCTAGCCAGTGTAGATTGGAACGAACGTTTCCGATGATAGCGTTAATAGGATAGTGCTATTTGATTTGATGTCAGGAACCAATCCAACGTTATTGGTGAGCTGTCTTGCTGAAGTTGATTTTTTCTTGATGAGAAATAGTTATTAAACGCTTGCATGGTGAACTCACTTGATATATTGATTGCATTCTTTCTCAACCCAAATAAACTGGAAAAACCGATTTGAAACTTTTTAAACATTTTTCACCAATCAAACTTCGCTTTTAGTGTGCAACGTCGCATAGCAGAATGTTCTATCGTGCGTTAAAAAAGTTTTTTTTCTCAGCCAGCCTTCCATGTTTGTTAAAACTCTCACGCTTTCATTTTTTTTCAATAAGCAGTCACTGTTTATCACATGACACGTCCATTTTCGCTCTACTTGAGAAAATACTTCGTCGTTTATTTTTTTCTCCGCACTTCCTGAAACCAGGATCCGCTAAACGCTGAATCAAATGAAATAATAACAGAAAGGTGGCCGGAAAAAATGGTCATCAACTGGGAATAAAACCAGGTTCAACGTTTTGCTTTTAATTGCGCTCTTTACCGTTGGTATGTTTGCACTGTAACTGACGGTTTTTTATTGTACAGAAAACACGTCATCATTCTAGGTAATAATTTTCTAGTGAAATACTTGTAGGTGAATTTAGCTCAGATTTGTTTCCTTCTGCAACTTAATGGAGCAGTACTTCCATCCCCTACTTTCCGGAAGAATCACAAGAAAGTTTATTTTTTGCCTCCGGTTTCTTTCGTCAAAATTGACCATTTCAAGGACCGCCCTTTGCAATCCAAAGCAGGGCTGAAAACCTCGTCCCATCCGGAGCTCGTTGCCTTCCAAGAAACGCGTGATCCTAATGGCGTATTAATTGAACGTTTGAGCCGCATCAGGCTCTGTTCGAACAAAAAAAAAACATTTTTCTGAAACTGCTGCTGGTGCTACAGTAATTGTGCGAAGAATTTTACTTTCCTTATTTTTACTGCCATGTTATTCTCGTTGGAGCGGGAGAGCTGTGTAAAGAAACACGTTCTCCTGTTTCAATAACTTTCTGCTAAGGTTTGGAAATTCGAAACGAGCTTTTTTTTTATTGAACGAGAGTAACCTTGGTTGGCCAAATAATTATGTTTTGGGAACCAACAACGAGAGCGAATTCCCTGTTCGCCTGATGGACTTTGAAACTTTGTTTTATAGCTATATTAAAATTTGCTATTCTTTTTCCCAATTCCATGGAATCGAAGGAGAAACCATTCCGAATTTCGCTCAATTCCCTGGGATTAACCATAACTGGCTACAAACAGTCGGTCGCTATCGGAGTTACTTTTTAACTGCTTTACGGACCGCATTATCTAGATAATGATATAGTGGCAATAAAAGCAAACCTCGAACAAACAACCAATTTTAACCATAGTGTTTATGATCCAACGTACAACATATGTGCGTGTTCGTGGATGACGGAGACTCTCCCACATTTCATATCACTTTGTACGTACACAATTATGGTTCATTTCTATCATGTTGTTTACCAATCCCGTTCCGTTCGGTTCGGATGGTTTTATTGCCCATCCGGGTCCGCAGTTGGGTGCGGCATAGATTCGCGGGCTCTCTCTCTTCGAGCTGGCAAGTGTGATCGTTATGATTAACTAACGCACAGCGAATGATGTTTGTCCGAAAGTGGAGCTCATCAAGTTGGCAAGTTTGAGATGTTTATTGTAGAAGTTTGGTTGGTGCTGAGATATGTGCTCTGAAACGAGTTGCGGATAAAATAGGATGCTAAATGGAAACAATGTGGATATGTTTCCAGGAAAACAATTCTTTTGGGTAATATTAAGTTTTTTCTCCGTTTTTGTTTCAACTGGAATTATTTGAGATTTTTCTTCGTATCACAATCAAATGTATCATATCTGGTCTGGTACAATTTGCAATTTTTGTAATGTTTGTAAAATGCAGCATTCTATGCTGTATAGGTAATTTAATGCATGAAAAGAGGTAACACGATTGATTCATCTAATTAATTATGATTGAATTATTTATATTTTGATGTTAACTGCACCAACATGGACAACACCTGTCTTTGATTAAATCTTGGTCACTTTTTCTGATTTGTAGCATAGCATAGCATAAACAACTGCACAACTTCGTAACTGGTGCTAGCAACAATACTCTACGAGAACAAAATACCTCCGTTTCTGAGCAGTAACATGAAATTTGTGATCTAATTAAATGTTACTAAACAAAGGTCAGATGTCTCCAGAGAACTGTTACCGCCCTGGCCACGTCCTTGCAACTGTTGGGGAACGGAAAAGGAATGTTAGTCCAACATTTACTTAAGAGAACCGCAGAGAACTATACGTGCTCTCATAAATTTTACATGAGATGGGAAATTTTAGTAGGAAAGGGAGACCCTGGGATACATGTGTGAGATGTTGCGGGTCGCTAATTGATTATGTTATAGGTATGAATTTTTAGAGCTAATAAGAGCTGAGGCTGTTGTGATTTACCGACTTTTTAGTGTAAATTGTATTTTATCAGTTGAATTTTCAGGTTATTTATATAGCAATTTTACTATTTTCTGTTTTAAGATTAGGGGTGAATGTATACATAGATAGTTTAGTTAAACGCTTATTAAAATCCACCGATTTGACATAATTGTCATTAGTAGCAAGTTAATCCTCAGACAGCCAGTCCAAAGGGGTTTTACCACATCATATATTTCCATTACATCCAAACTGATAGTCGAATAATGTCAAATAAGACACACGCGAACAAAGTACAATGTTCTCTGAAACATAAACCCGAGCCTCTAAAAAATTTTGTTAAGTAACACATTCGTATGAACAAGAAATCCTCTGTATGTTTACAAACATTCTAATAGAAAAAAATGAGTTAATTTTTCCTCTACTCTCAACCGAAAATACATACAAAACAGATCTGTATAAAGCTACCTCTACACGTCGACGATCAAAGCAAAAAAAAAACATGCAGCGCCGCCTACATGTCAAAAAACAATTGATTGAGTATATAGTATATCAACCAGGCCTTAGACGCGCCTATGCTTTTGCACTGGGTTGTATGTGACTTTTTTTGTGGCTCCATTTCCATTTCGAACCCACTGTGGTTCCAATATTTTGCTTGTTATTTTTCGGTCATAGAAAAATGGCGTCTTTTCATAGGCCTGATATCAACACAAAAACTCAAACAGATAAAAAAAATCTAAAAAAATAATATCACTTATCTCGCATAAAATCCTTCAAAGACTGCATATTCCGATAGTTTTGTTGTTTGGAACACCAACACTAGTATTTTTAGAAGATTTCACTATTTATTTTCTCGCTAAACACACTTTAAAAGAATGAATTACGTGGAGATCAAAACTCGCACAAACAATCGGCCTTGTAGCCAGTAACTACCTCGTCACTTTTTCTGATTTGTAGCATATTCGAAAAACTGAGTTACCAACAAGGTACATGTGGAAAAGGTTCCAAGGTGCTCCTAATTTTGTTTTGGTACCTGTGAACTGATTCCGATAAAGTTCATATGGATTTGCAAAAGGCGCCATACCTTCAAACAAAATCTGTTTCGTGTAAATTCGTTCAGACGTCTACGAGATGGCCAGATTGATTATTTAATTAATCAGTTTTACAATCATATCAATATACAGTAATTAGATCATTTTTTATTTTTTTTGTCTGTTCATTTAATGAGTACAATAATTTTTTATTAACAAATTTAATGTTATCGACAGAACTCGACAGAAAAAAATCAAAATAAAAAAACTAGGGGAACTGCTCCATTATTCATCTCTTCTTAGTTCACTTTAGATTTCTCATTAAGTAGAATCCTCAAAAACTCACTTAAAAGCTCTACATTTGATATAATAGTCAGGCATCTGCACTCGGAAACTCATTTATTTCAATCACCTACCTCAGAAAACAAAATCCGCGCATTGTTCTGTACGGCTACAACGGGACTCGTTCAGCAGCCAACCAAAGTTTTTCTCATCACTAGCGGACCTCTTTTTATTTTAATCAATAAACAAAATCACTTACTACACTAAGAATACTTTAATCTTTGAAACGTTCACCTCAAATTTCTAAAAACCAGCTTGAATTAGCAGAAATATATGAGATTAATTTTTACAATTACTAAATTTCAACTGTATGTATTTTCATCTGTTTTCACTGCCTTGAAGAAAATAAAAAGTTGCCAAATCAGTTCCTGTTAATACGAAAAAATCATACTGAAAATGTTGAATTATTCCAACATAATTGACATCAATGTACAGCACTGTAGTGGTTACCTAGGTTACCAATTTTTCACGTAAACAACTACAGCGGATATCAAAGTAACCTACTACGACGGGCTGCGGCTACGTTCATTCATGATAATGTGATTCATTCATGATTAACAGTGCATTGCAGTGTGATGAATATGGGGGCATCGTGAGATGAATAATTGAGCAATGTTTCAAGTTTTGAGATGGATATGGAAGCGTTGTGAAAAACGGTTTGTTTTACAAAATTCAGGATAAATCTAGCTAAGTTTACTAAATATACGATACTGAACGATTCTATAAGAGCACGTAAGCGTATTTTGTTTATTTGTTCAATGATTTCATGAAAATTTTTTGTTTATTCCGTGTATTCTTCGTGAATATCGGCTTAATGAGATGAATAATGGAGCAGTTCCCCTACTTGATTAACTGAGAAATTGAGTTTTACCGAGTGAAATATTTTTCAAAACTTCTAACTCAAACCTGTATAACTTTTTTAAAACATAACGGGTAGCAACTAAAAATTTGGATTTTTTTCTACAGCTGACAAAAAAAAGTGGAAGAGCTTAAAAAGAAACTGGTTTATTTCTCATGAAGATGAAGACATTTGACAAAGGTCCGTTACCGGCCTCGCGGCGAAGTTTTCTTAAAATGCCAAAGCAAGAGCGATGTAGTTGTACTTCAAGTCCGCTTTTCGTATGCATCTCTTTATTTCACCGATCAACTGTTCGCTATTCGTTGATCTCCAGGTATTTTTGCACCGAAGGAACCCAAAATCTCAAAGAAATCATCGACTGGACGTCACTGAGGTGGGTTTGTTTGTTTGCGTATTTGAGGTACAAATGGAGTCGAGTGGTTGTTCAGAAACATTTCTCGCGTAATTTTTCAAAAGGACCTATCTAACATTGAGAGACTCTCTTTGTTTACTTTCTCTTTGATCAAAAACTATATTATATTTTCCATATTTCATAACACTCGATGCGTAGTTAGCAAGACAGTATTACAATCTCTCGATTAAGGGCAAGAAAGCTTGGAAAATATTTATAATGACGACGTAATTAACGAAACAAAGTTGTAGAGGAGAGAATCTCTCATTGTTACTTAGGTTCTTTTGAAAAATTACGCGAGATTTGTGTTTTTTTGACGTGCTGTGATGATATTTTCTCTGGCCAAAACGCATACTTTTCATCTGCATGGTGTTTCGGAAGAAATTGAAACATAATGTTGTTCAATCATTCATTCTGGTATATATTTTGATTGATAGCCAAACCACTAGGCTTGAATCATGATTTGACAAATAGGAAAAAGTCCTTTTCTGACCACTACTCTGGCCGGTCTTCCACTATCTTCCTGGCGGATTATAGTTCAGGTTCGCAGGAAGCCGTACATAATAAATACCGGAAAATTTTCGCTTTCAGTATGGTTTACCATGAACTTTTTGCCTAAATTGTTGTGCAGTTCATAGCGAACTGTACAATGTACTTGCGGAATGCTTGTTGTTTGGGCGCCATTTTGAACTGTATACATATACATATGTACCTATACTGGCATATATGTAGAGGAAAAATAGAGCTTTTATATAAATATTATCATTCCTCTCTGAGTGTGTTTGTTGTGGGGTACAAGAGCCTCGAAAAAATTCCATATTCCAAGCTTAGAAAATAAGTGAAATATATAAATAAAATTAAAATTTATGTAAGGTATCGAACGTCTTCGTCAGTGGTTTTCTGCAGCAATCTTATGCAAAAACTTATTCTCGCTTATTTTCCGTCGGTCTAGTTCCGCCACTGTTGTGGCCAATCACCGACGCCCAGGGAGGCGACTCCACACCCAGGACCCTAACTCACGACCCGTTTATTAACGGACCGGCGCAACGGCTTTACTTCCTCATGCGATGGAAGGCGTGATCCCAGAGATTTTTCGCCTCAGAAAATCTCCCGGTGTCGGCTAGGATTGAGTCTAGACCAGTTGGGTTGGTTGTGAGTGGATCACGCCATCTCACAACCATCGACACCTATGTCGGCGGTGGGATTCGAACCCAGGCGTCGAGCGTGGTTGGCGGAAACGTTACCAACCACACTAGGCCCCCGCTCAGCGTTCGATACCCTAATTAAAAAAACTTATAAAAATTAAAATTATAAAAACCTTGAAAAAAAAATACACATTAGTATTGGGTTTTATGTGCACTGTGTAGGTAATGCGCTTCGCGCTTTTAATAATACCTGCACTGTCAAAATTTGCTGCGTTTACGGTAATCTGATACTTATTATTTCTCTTTCTCCTGTTTGAACTTAACATCAACGAACATTTTTTTCCGAAAAAATAACAAGTTATCGATTCAGGTTTTGAGTTAGAGGTAGATTAAACATAAAAAATCATGATTATCCATGTTTTGTGCAGTTTTGCTAATAATCTATCAATTTTTAGTAAACAGAATACCATTACTCTTCTACAAATGTCTTTTCCGAACTTTAATATTCAGTTCGTTGTATGTAGATTGTAGAAAAAACACATGTCGCTGATTTTGATTAGGAAACGTATTGGGAAAGCTTAAAAGTCATGATTCTACATATTTCACGAGGTTTCTTTTTATTAAAATCTCAGCCTTTGGAAATCAGATTACAATGACTTCTTCAAAAAGTCTTTTCTGATCATTAACAAACATTTTGTTAGAAAAATTCAATGTCACCGATTTGAATTTTGAGTTACAGGCGAATGAACATAAAAAGTCATGATTATTTCATGTTTAACGTTGTATTAAGAGTGATATAACAACTTAGCTTAATTACAATATATCCTTCGACGTGTACGAACATTAGTACGCTAGGCATAAAGACACGAGGCATATGGACGCGAGGCCGAATGTACGCAAGGCCGAATGTACGCAAGGCCGAATGTACGCAAGGCCGAATGTACGCAAAGCCGAATGTACGCGAGGCCGAATGAACGCTACCCTAGTAACACACGTGGTTTTAGAACAGTGAAAAGATGACTAAAGATTAGCTAAACATTGATGGCTGTAAGATCTCGGAGAAATGAGCAGCAAAAAGTTGAAACTTTCCAGAAAAAGAAAATAAAGCCTGGTTTGATTGGTATAACGTCTTCAGCAAAGTTGTAGACAGTAATTTTGTCCTTTAAGAAAAATATACACCGTGAGACAAAACGTTTTCTTAGAAAAAAAAAAACACAACCATGTAATTACAAATTAAATATCTCCAAAAACTCACTTTTTTGTGAATCTCATTTTTATATAAAAACTACACAGTATAAGCAAGTTTGCTGTTCTTCCCAATATTTGAAAAAAAAAGCAGAGTGCGTATTCGTCGTCCACTTCTCACCCATCATGAATTCTGCGTATAGCCATATTTTGTACTAAACTTCTTCATTCTGCTTTGTGCTGTGTTTCGGCCGCACACGAAGAAATAATACACACGCTGCTTACAACACAGCTGAGCGAATACACAGAAGTACACCGTAGTGTTCACTGCTGAGATAAATTCGATAGCAATCGAAGAGCAAACATGCGTCACGGGCGGCTGGATTTTTTTTCAGTTTCGGGATATAAGGCAAACAACGCAATCTACTTTCTTATCTACATTTTACACTTATTTAATATTTACCTAAAAGACACACAGTAAAAGCACTGCAGTGAGCTCTGTTGTGGAATTTGGTTTATTATCTCTTTGGGGAGATATCTCAGATTCCACTGCCGTGTTTTTGCAAGCTACACACAATTCGCTGCTCTCTTCAAGCTAGTGCGTCGTATTACCTACCAGTGTAAGAGTAGTTGTTTTCGCAGTGAAAGATATTCTCCTACACACTAGTGATTTTCTAAGGAGAAATGACAAGTCTGATTATAAGATGATAACCAAAAATAAAAAGGTGCATAGTTTCAATTAATGGATTTGTTCATATCAAAAATTAAACAGGGACATTCCTAATGACAAGAGGTTACAGGGTGAAGTACATTGTTAGAAAAAATAGCTAAAGTTCAAAATATCAGGAGGTAGAAAAATATCAAAAAGTTGAAAAGTCAATATGCCAATAAAACCTAAAAAATCATTCATTAAAAAAAATCAGGAGTAAAAAACCCAAAAAAAGTTAAAAGTTAAAAAAAAGCTAAATTAATCCACCTAGCGGTCAGACCCAGCCTTTCGCATTCAAACTTACTATTTGTAATAGATTTACATGAAGGCTTTAAACCCAATAAAGGTATATTCACTCTTTCGGTTCTAAAATATTGATGTTGTAATTGAAGTATAAAATATGAAATTTGACGTAATATTAGTGCCTCAGAAATAGCAAAATAAAAGAAATGACTCTTAATTTCGAATAATTTAATCACGAGCGATACCGGGAACGTTCGAATAGTACGATAACACATTTAAATTATGTTGAAGCCACATATATTGATCAAAGCAGGTGAAGTTTTAAATTTAAGTAATAGTCTGATTGAAGAACAACTCAAAAGGGTCTTATGGGGCAACTAGACCTTCCATTTGACACTGATTTTATGAAAATAGGTTCAGCCATCTCTGAGAAACATGAGTGAGATTAAACAGTCTGAATTTGAAAAATGCACAATATTAAAATGTCAGTGAGTGAAGGTGTCAAACATCGAAAAGACAAACACTCTAAAAGTTGAAAGGCCTAGAAACCGAAGAGTCACAAAATCAAAAGCTGAAGTGTTGAAAAGCCAAACGGTCAAAAGTCAAACAGCCAGGAGGTTGATATCAAAAAGTAACATACCCACAAACTCAAAAAGTCAAAGAGTTGAAAATTGAAAAGTTTCTGATTCCAAAAATCAAAAACTCTAACAACCAAACAGTCAAAAATTTAAAAAGTTTAAATTTAAAATAAGTAAACCAGTGATATCAATCCAATGGAATGAGTAAATTCAGAAAATATAACAACAACCGTAATACTGGTAAAATCGGTAGAGCTACTGGAATCGATGGGATAGTAAAATTTATTGTAAATTAGTAAGATAAGTTCAAAACATTGTATTTAAAAATGGCGATCCCGATCCTTTAAGCGATCATTTTTATTTTGTTTTCCGGAAAAAATATATGCTTTTTCCTATGGGACCAAATTTTTCTTTTCAGAGGAGAGGAGGGTGTAACGACGCTCGGTGATGAAGAGCAGTATTTTTTTTCTGTGTGGACTCATCACTGCGACCAGAGCTTAGATCTATTGTGATATTGCCCAGGTGTTTTCTGTACTCCGCACTTCATATTATTAGCAGTAACACTATTGAAGTAAGTGTTACGCTTATCATTCATATCAGTGCTTGTGTAATTAACCTTTCCGTTTCAAGCTTACTACTCTACCATACCGAGCCTCTGTCCATCCTAACAATATCGCCTAGTTACAATTCCCTGGAGAGAACTTTCATATGTTACTCACACCAGTTTTATTATAATAGGGACTTATTTTTGTTAGGAGGAGAGTCAACAGGGGTACTGTAGAACCCAGATTGAAGGAAGGGTACGTAATGGGGAGCCTGACAATAAACCCATGCTTGAAGTCCTTTGACAACCAAATGGCCTGATTCTACTCAGATTCGAACCAACGACCACCCGCTTACCAAAGCGGACTCTGTAACCTTGCGGCTACGGAGCTCCCCATGAAGAGCAGTAGAAAAATATTTATAATCATAGAAGTGATCGCCATTTACCACGGTGAAAAAAGTACCTTTTCTTTATGCATTTCGTTATGCAGGGGTGAACTCAGTGTCTGGCAACAACGATTGTAACATTTCCTGCTTCCATCGCGCGCTTCCAAACTCTGAAATTTTCACGTTCTAATTTTGATTCCATTCGCTCTCTCAGTTTCGAGTAACGCAGAAATTTGTGCTTCGTTGGAATGGGAGCCTTCTCTTCTAGAAAAGAGAAGCAAACTTGTTGTTTCTCCTTAGAGAATTACTTAACTGCGATAACAACTGCTTTCATACTGTTGAGCAAATCGACGCACTTGCTTGAAAAGAAGAGCAAATCGTGTGTACCTGAGGAGCTTGCAAATAGTCTGACATTTCTTTCCTGAGTCTTGAGAGATAATAAACTGAGGTGAACTTTTTTACATAAAAGGACATTACGCACAATAACAACACAGCTGAGCTTTTACAGTGCGCTCTTGAACATTTATCAAATGAGGGGAGCTTCTAGGTAGGAAAGTAGATTGCGGTTTTTTGTGTCGGTCGGGTTTGTTTTGCAAAAATAATTTTTATTAAGTTACGCCAAAAAATCATGTATTACCTCAAATATCTCGAGAAAATCAAATAAATTTTAAATTGAAAACACAAAGTCAGTCACACACTCCGCATTACATTCTTCTACGAAAAAACTTAAGTTGTCACTGTTGCAATGCACACCGCGGTGTACTTTTGTACATTCTCACTAGAGTTTTTTCCACTCTTATTTCGCTCAGCTGTGGTGTAAGCAAACGGAAGAAATGTAGAGGAAAAAAATACTACACGCAGTTCTTATGTTGGAGAAGTGGGCGGTATATTTTAAAGCCGCTCTTTCCACAAAGTGAGGAGAGTAACAAGCCTGGAGGGAGGTATGTCAAACCATCATAGGAATACTTCTCGTAACCAAAAACCGTCATATGTCGAGTTTGGCTCAATTTCTTGAATAAAGGGTGTCCACCTAGAAATGAGAATGGTTTCAGTACTTTTCTATAAGAACAATAATGCTCGTAAAAAAATATAACCTAAGGTGAATAAATTCTTACCCTCTTCAGGAAATTGTCACACACTCTATTTCACTCTAACATGTTCAAAATGCCGTCGGAATAAGAGTAACTACTCGTCCGCACGTTACGATTATTTGATACAATTCTTTGTAAACAACGATTATGGAACATTTTAAGAGGGAAAATGTACCGATATCCTGGCTTCTATTGCGATTATCCGATTAGTCCAACGGAGATAATGAATAAGAAAACGCTCCGCTTCCCAAACAACATGTTCAATAACAAGGATTTGGTAAGTAAGCGGGAAGCAGCCAGAAAATTCCGTTGTTCAAAGTTATACATCTGCAAGACTTCGAAGAAGGAGGGGATAGTTTGTAGAAAGAAAATCAGATCCCCAGAATACACTGACGATCAATCCCAAACCGTGAGATTCCAAAGCCTAAGCAAAGTCTTACATTCTGGATGATGAAAGCTATTTTCCTTTATCGAAATCTCAAATGCCCAAAAACGACACTAAAGACAAATCCACTCCTTCTTTAAAAGTGATGCACAAGCTCAAGCACGAGCTTGAATTTAAGGTTATGTTGTACATCATAATACAGTAAGGTCGCTTTTTACGCGGTTTTTTTTTACGCGGGTTGCTTTCCTCCATTATTCAGAAACGGTACAAAATATCGACCTCATTTCAATCACGTTTTCCGTTTTAGGCCACGAGTGATCATATATCAGTTTTCAAAAAAATTCACAATAAATACTCAAAATTTAAAATATTACATTTTGGTCTCTAGATTGGCCACTATCATATTCAAACGAGATTTGAACGTTTCCGGACGGTTTTCTCTGTTATATTTGCAACTCAAAAAAGTCGTTTTTTACGCGGGCCCATACAAATTTGGAACGCATCCCCCGCGTAAAAAGCGACCTTAGTGGAAGTGTACCAAAAATTGATTGTTTTGCAGAAAATACTGATTCAATTCATTCGGATGGAGAATTCGTGCCTTGGATGAACAAGGTGTTTTAGCACTACGTTGAGTATTAAACCGCTGAGGTTTTTGGAGAACCAGAATATACCATATGCGCCAAAAGACCGAAACCCGACAAATCTACCGAAAGTATTCTCAGGAGATTTTTTGGTTAAAATTTCATTCGATAGCTTTTGGGATAATGAAAATTGTTAGAAATTTAAAAAAAATATAAATTTTAGACTTTGAGTAAAATGAAACCATTTTTAAGATGCTGTCTAAAGCTTCAAGTTTAATTTAGCAAACATATCATGAGGAAAACCACCAGTAGTGCCAACATTGTCAGCTAGTAGAAAACACATATAATACCAAGTGTCGGTGGTGCCAACGCTGAGCTGTCATATTTAGTTAGCACCGGTTGTTTTCAGATAATCTGTCCGATTCTTTCCCCATTCGGTCTAGATCGAGTGTCCCGGAACACAACACCAAGCCGAAAAGCGTTCGCTGATGTGTTGCGAATGACCGCTATAAAAGTGGATAAAAATAATGTAACTTTTATGGGTTTATATGAAGTTGGAATCTAGAAAGTTTTTATTTTTTCTCGCTACTCTGGCTTTGGCTTCTCAACTTTTCCTGGCACTTTTGCGCTGGTCAGTTTGAGTTGTTGTCGGGTAAGTGTGATATGTTTGTGATGGCTCCTTTCGCAGCCGGACCGGCGAAGCATTTGTTCGGTAGAACTAATTAAAAAGTAATCGTTAGTGGTTTGCTCTGCTGTGTGCCTTTTTGGCGGCAAACTTCCTCCCCTGGAGAAGAAAGCTGCCTGGGAAACGGCTGCTGATTGGTTTTTTTTAATGGTTTCGGAGCTCATTTCAGATAACCCAAACGTTCTGTTGATGATTGATTAGTTTGGTGATTGGTGGTGAAGTCGATTACGGATTTGAAAAGTTATCCAATCGACGGTGGCAACTTTTTTTTGTGGTTTTGTCTCCACGATGTGTAACACTTGGAGTAAAATAAAAGTTTCGGACAACACATTTCCGCAATCTATTTCCAGTTATCGATCGTTGGAATTGTCATACATTTTGGTACATTTTCGAAGAAATAAATAAATTTATCTTTGGACTTTGGACATGACATTCCGAGCTCTGCCCGGTCCAATGTCGATCACTGCATTAGTTTAATATTACAGCTTTCCAAACAGAATCGGAGAGCACGACGCTTGTATCCTTGCATGCTATAAATTACGCTAGTGTATATATTCATAACCACTCGTCTTATAAATATTTATCAGAAATCGTCTATTTGAAATTTACTGCGTCCACTGCTGGTCTGTCGCTGGCCACTATCAAACGAATTTGGAATTGGAAATGAAGCACATTATTCATTTATCCTGAGCTTGGCATGCAAATGCTGCTATGTGGAAGCTTTTTAAATGCAGCAACTCGGGTTTTGACCCTATCGTAGCGTTTCTTTGGCAGTCTAGTAAACTACGTCAATTTGCTAATGGTAATCCAGCATCACCAACGCGTTGCAAAGTTAGATATCTTTTTAGACCGCAATAAATTAACGGAGGCAAAAGATGAAGGTTATGCAAAATATGAGGGTTTTTGGTTTGATCAAATTGGAATGAAAATGTATTCAAATATTTGTCTGCAATATTCGTTAATATTAACTGATTAACATTTATCAAAACAACTTTGAATGAAACTCTTAACTAAGGATAAAACCCGTCATCGGTTCTAGGCACTGTCCTTTCGGAGACTATGGGAAGCGTTTCGTTCGCATTTGGATTGCTAATGCAGTGAATGTGCTTTCCACGCAGCTGGCTGGCAACAGGACGTTTTACAGCAGTAGCCAGCAGCCGGCTGGCCAACATTGGCCGGTTCATTGTGCTTCCCTGGGCTCACGGGTCGAGTTGAAATTCCAAATGTATGCGTGCATTATTCAGCGAAACGGGGTCAATTTATGTGCGTCTATTTGAAAGCTGATGAGTTCATTGAAGCGGGTATTCATCACCGGAATAACTCTTGCTGACGCTGCTATTGCACAGGAAAGCGGAAAATCGATAGTGGTTATGTGAAAATTTGGTTTCCAATGGCGGTTTTCGGAATGTAACGCCACGTTGAACTGCAAACATTTACAACGTTTCTGGATAATTGATTACCTCAATAAATTCACCAGAACCTATTCCGTGCCGTACCGGAACAAAGGTAAACTAATTTCCAGATAAAACTCATCTCAGCAACAGTACCAAAATAGGACAAAACTTCGCTCCTCATCGATTTTCGCCGGATGGGTCGACTAGGAGGTGTGTTCAACCTTCGAGCGCCTGACTAGAATAACAAGATCAATCTAGGACTCGGATGAACCCGAATGCCAATCTTCATCACAATGTTATCGCACTTTTCCCCTACAGTGCGAGCGAGCCTATGTTCGTGATTGACACGTGAGCCTATTCTGTGCAAGAGCTGGAGCATTCCAACCCCAGACGGAATTTTCCTTTTGTAATAAATACTCCTGTTACATATTAATTTTAGGCAATTATACGAAGATTTCGAACTGAAAGAAAGCGATATACGTGAGATTGTGTGGTGAGCGAGTATTTATGATATCATATCCGGAGTTTAATTGAATAAAGATATGAGCCTGAAACGTTACGGGAAGCGATATGCTGTGTGAGTGCTTTTGTCTCTGTGCCAGAATAAATGAATAATGATAAGAGATAGGGTATATAATTGCTTCTGACTATTTGCCAGCTTCACTTTCTGATGAAACAAGCTGAAAGAGGAGAAATCTTAAGCTAATGCAATCTCCAGCGAATAAACACCAGTATGAAGTTGCGAATTTCATTTCCCTCCCCTTGCTAGAGTTTTCCACCGAGCGGACAGTCAATTTTTCATGTGCTGGCTGAACTGTGAGCTGCCTCACTCCGGAAATGAATGTCATAACCGCAGGCTCGACGCAATTACGTTTTCAGCCGGTCTACGAGTGCAGTGCAATTCAGTGGCCGTTCACGTTCGTCCGTTGATTCAGACATGTGCTATTGAGAACATCATCACTCACCGAGAGTTTCTAGACAAGCTCTTTTACGATGGAGCGCTCCGAACAAATTTCCGGGTACCACTCTCCTTGTGGAACTTCATTGGCCATTGCAGGGGTTGGTTTGAATTTTCACTTCAATGTTTATCTTCTTGGAATAAAATTGGAAAGTAGGGAACTTCATTTCCTTCAGGGCATGCGAGGCTCACTTGGGTGTTGTGGGTTTGGAAATTCAACATTTCCATATATATTGGGTGTAAAACAGCAAGATATGTAAATTTGAGCTGATTCGAAACTACAATACATCTGATACGGATACAATTTTTTAGTGAGTTTCTACCAGATATAACAAGAAATCTCAATCACGCTCTCGAATGCATATCGCAAAAGTCAGTTTCTGAAGGATTTATTCTTGAATAAACATCAGTACGCATATCAACGGTGTTAATTTACCGAAACCGCGAGTCAACTATTTAGAAAAAGACTGCAACCTGCGCTATTCTTGATATTGGGAGAGCTTCCGACAATACGACTTTTGTATCTTTTCAGACGGATCTACAAAATAAAGTGGTCAATAAAACTACAATGAGCTGGATTCAAGCATTGCTTCCCAGCGAGAAATTCGCAGCTGCGTTGGGACATACGTTGGTTACAATAAAGGTAATCAATGGGTGTCCTCAGGGAGGAGTTCTATCTCCCCTGATATTGTCACTGGTTGTAGACGATTTCCTTAACAAGCCTTATCACCGCTTGGCGACAACTTCGATGTCTGCATTCGAGAAGAGGTTACTACGATAGGTTTCTTTCTTAATCCCTAGAAGAACTCCTCCGTAAGGGGGTAGCTAGATCAGGGCGAATAATATTAAAATTATGGAATGGTTAAGGTTCATAGTTGAAGAGAGTTATGTTTCACAGAGGGAAAATACATCGCATTTAAATTTGTCTATCAAAACTTTGAGTGAGTTGAATTTGGGGATGATAGTTTCGCAATTCCACTGTTGAACAGATATAGAATCCATCACATCAGTGGATGAAGGATACAATCGCTGCAAGAAGGGGCCATTTAGCAGTCAACTGTTTCAAAAATTTTTCAACTGTAGGTAGAAATGCCAGCAGGAACTTTCAAGGGAAACATTTATGATGAATATTTCAAAAATTTTATCCACTATATATGAAAAATTCAGTAGCTCAGATTATGGCTGTATCAGTCAGGCTTCGTAGCCGCAAGGTTACAGAGTCCGCTTTGACAAGTAAATGGTGATAGGTTCGAATCTTAGTAGAACCAAACCATTCGTTCGCAAAAGGGACTTTAAGTATGGGTTTATTCTCAGGCTCTTCCACACAAAATCTTCTCTCCAGATTTAATAACCTCTCGTCTAAAGCTTCGATAATATCATATACTATAGCACGTCTACGCTGTTAGGGTGATAGCTTGCAGGAGAATATGATAGAATCGATAAGGAAGAAAGTTGGTTACTAAATCTGAATGAGAAGACAAATAGTACTATAACTTCCCTCCAGACCTTATAACCACTGGTCTAAAGCTTCGATAATATCATAGACTATAGCACGTTATATGCTTTTAGAGTGATAGCCTGCAGGAGGATATGATAAGGTCGATAAGGAAGGAAGTAGGTTACTAAGTCTGAAGGAGAAGACAAAAAGCACTATAACACGTAGCAAGTTACTTATCAATAAGTAGCACTGCAAAATGGTAAAAAAGAAACAGAAATGTGCAAGCAGCAAAAACGTCCGAACAATGCCACAATAGATAAAACAACTATTGGTCGCAGTGGGGTCCACACAAAAAAAAATGGCTGTATCTTAGATGAAAAAGAACATTTGGGCAATTCGATGCTTTTGGAAGTGCTGGAAAATTCTTTCGGAAATACAAATCAGCCAACTCTACAGGAGAATTTTTTGTTTGGGTATATCTGCCATTTCAGATGTAGATATCCTTTGACCTTTCCTAGGAAGTTTAGGAGGAGAGTTGTTTTTTCTCTCCCTAGACTTCCCGAGTTCAGCAAATCAAGGTTCTCCAACTGAATCGTCAGAATTGAACTCACTAGCTGACAACAGTTCGTAAAGATTAGGGAAAACTAGTTTGGTGGCAGTGGTCTCCTTAAGCATTTCAAGCTTAGAGCGCTCTTCCAAAGACTGCCTAATTTTGTTTTGGCGCTGTTTGTGCGGCGTGGGCATGCGGATAGCTCAAGGTGTGTCCACAATAGAGGTACCATTAAACTGGGTGAAATTGATCAATTTTTATAACAATTTTCAATTAACTAGCTTCATGTACATTCTTCCTGAAATAGTATAATTTTAAAATAAGTACTGGTATGTGTTCAAACAACCTCTATGGCTATTGGTGAAATTTCTATCGTCTACTTCATGAAATAAATTCGATAATTCTATAAGGTACTATGAGGTAAATTGGGGTGAAATTGATCACAATTGAAATCCATATATTCTTTTGGCAATGTGTTTTTTTTTTTTTCGATTTGCTAAAGATAAATTATGTGCTGAAAAATATCATTTACAGCTAGTTTGGAAACGAAAATAACGATATTTCAGGGTAATTTTGTTTCACGAGCTGCTTGTTGCTAAATTTGCTCTGATTTGATCCTCGTTAGACCGGTTTCAATTCGGTTTGTTGCAAAAACTCAAAAACTAGCTTTGAAATTAAAATTTCTGTGGTTTCCTGCGAATTCATCAGTATTTCTTTAATGGTATGGAAAGATCATAGTTGAAAAGTACATTTTTTGAGCTTTCATCAAACTTTACTCACTTCTCCAAACTTAACGTAATTAACCATCAACTAAGAACTTTAAGTAAATTCAATACTTTTTTGTTATTTGGAATCTTGTTTGATCAAATTTGATTGAGTTTTGTATGAGGTAGAAGTATTTTTCAAAAATATGAAAACGTGCACCGGGCATGCAAGGGTTAACTTTGACAGGTATGTGAATCATGCAAAAGTTGCGTTTAAGGACACGTTAACATTGCCTAGTGTTGTAAGAGCAATATCTCTTGATTAGTATCTTTTATCACGAAAGTTCAGGTGATCTATTTCACCCTACTGATCAATTTCACCCCATTCCACGGTACTTTTCATCATCTTTATCGCAGGCGTTATCCGCACATTGCTCTGCGCATTTACTACATCTCGTCTTATTGCCGCAGTAGGTGGTCGTATGCCCCAGCTGGTTGTAATAACACACAAATAAAGTAGACGCACCTTGTCCTCACCTCCGCACCGCACCTTCCAAATAACAACGAGGACATAGTTAGAGTAAACCTGGCGAAAGTCACGCGAAAAGAGTCTGATTGGGAGTAAGTTTTTACAGCCTCGTAGAGCGATAATGAATCCAATTACTTGCAATCGAGTATCTTTACCGGTTGAAGACTGGAATCGTTGAAGCGAACTATGCCAGCCACCAACAGGTCCACGACGGTCAGACTCGAATCATCGACCACACCGTCAATCTCGACTGCGCAAGCTGGAATGTACTCCAGCGTGAAAAGCTAACAAACAGCAATCTTGTTTGCTTGCTTAAAGCTTGACACTAAAACACGTGTTGTGAAAAAACACTAAAACACGAAGTTTGTTCGGGCGCACTTAAGTGATCTTGGTGAAGGCTCGTGGCAGATCAATACGAAGCTGCATTGTATTCAATGCTTCAGCTTTGGGCCTAAAATATACAACCCAGGGTAACAGATATCATTTTTGGTATAGCTTCACCTGATGGATGAGGTCTTCAGGAGCTGCATTTCCAACCCGCGGTTCCTTGTACATGCCTGGATCGGACGGGGAATCGATCGAGATTCGCGAGGATAAACGAACTGGGACAAAGGGTTGTATTCTTCGGACCCTGTGGGTATCCAAAAGTCCCTGAGGGTATCCAAAAGTATCTGGCGCCATCGCCAAATCCATAATGCCAGGTCTTATGGATATTGAGTGTCTTGCCAAATTAATCTTTCCATGCGGCACAACTGATCGAATTTCCCTTTGTACTATATTGTGTGCTTAATAATAAAAATATTGTTGACAATGTGACAAATGTCAGCGGTTTATCACAACAAAATATACATCATCGGTGCGGGTAACGCAAGGGTGGTCTGTATTTGCTAGTTCTGTCCAAGTTTCTCTAATGTAAATCTAATATTAAATTGTTCTAAAAAAAGACCACTGTTGGAGATGCCATTACAGCGAAGTAGGGAACAACGATCCGGCCACAGTCTGGATCGCCACCGTGGAATAAAGTCCTAGAATAGCTATGGAACACCTACGGAAAAGTTTAATAAGATTTTGCAATAGGATAGCATTTGCAATAGTTGTGGAACAGTTTTGACATAGGTTTGGAATAATATAAGATTAGCTTTGGAATAGATTTAGGCATAGTTTAGAAAAAGTGAGGAATAGTTACTCCCTACTTCTAGAAAGCGAAAAGTAGGGAGTAAGAAGTAGGAAGTCAGGAGAATACGGAGTAGGGAGTAGGAAGTAAAGGTAGGTGTTAGCAATAGGTGGTTAGAAGCGAAGTAGGGAGTGAGAGGTAGGGGATAATAGGTAGTCAAGTAGGGTGGTTAGAAATCGGGAAGTATGGGTAAGAATTCGGAAAGTAGGGGGTAAGAAGTAAGCTGGAGTAAAGAGTAAGGCGTAATAAGTAAGGAGTAAGCAATAAGGAGTAAGCAGTAAGGAGTAAGCAGTAAGGATGAGGAGTAAGAAGTAAGGAGTAATGGTAAGGAATAAGGAGTACATAATAAGTACATAAGGAGTATATAGCCACGGATTGGACCACCGTGGTGAATAAAAAGCGGCAGAAGCGGGAACGACGCGCGAAGCGCGGCGACCGCAATAAGAAGCCGCAAGGGGCGAGTAGGCGGAGCAAGGGTGACGCGCTCATTTTCAAGACGGATGCGTCTAAGTACGCTGAAGTCTTGAAGACCATGAGAGGCGAACCCAAGCTCAAAGACCTCGGCATGGACGTCAGGTCAACTCGTCGGTCACGCACCGGCGAGATGATCCTCGAACTCCGCAAAGAGGCGAAGGGCAAGGGCTGTGCCTATAAAAAGACGGCCCAGGAAGTGCTAGGCGAGGAGGTTCAAATCCGAGCCCTCACTCCTGAAGTGACTCTCCAGCTTAAAAACCTGGACGAGATCACCGAAGGGTGCGACATAGCACAAGCCTTCGAACGAGAGTGTGGAGTGGTAGTGACCGCGGAGGCATTTCGTCTCCGCAGGGGCCCGGCCGGCACCCAGGTTGCTATCATAAAGCTTCCACTAGCGGAGGGTAACAAGGCCCTGAAGAAGGCCACGTTGAAGGTGGGTTGGTAGGTCTGCCCTCTGGGCATCTTCCAACAGCCTGACGTTTGCTTCAGGTGCTTTGAGCGGGGGCATAAATCCTGGTCGTGCAAAGGGCCCGACAGGTCCAATTTATGCCGCCGCTGCGGTGGCGCAGGCCACAAGGCACGGGACTGCGGTGCACCTCCCAAGTGTCTGGTATGCACCGGTAAGCGGGACGCCAAACACGCCATGGGAGGCCCCAAGTGTCCGGCTGCACGGCCGGCTACTAAGCCGCAGGCCTGAGGGTGATACAGCTAAACCTGAACCACTGCTATGCGGCGCAGCAGTTGCTACACCAAGCGGCTGCTGAGTCGTTGTCGGACGTGGCCATCGTCTCGGACCCATACCGCATCCCAGCCGGAAACGGTAACTGGGTATCGGACAAGTCTGGGAAGACGGCCATTTGCACGACAGGCAGGTCCCCGGTTCAGGAGATTGTGTCAACCTCCAGAGAGGGGTACGTTATAGCCAAAGTGGATGGAGTATTCTACTGCAGTTGCTATGCTCCGCCAAGTTGGTCTACCGAAACGTTCGCGCAGATGGTCGATCAAGCAACCGTGGAACTGACGGGCCTATGGCCGTTGGTGGTTGCGGGTGACTTCAACGCTTGGGCTGTCGAGTGGGGAAGTCGCTGTACAATCAGAGGGGCCAGGTCTTGTTGGAAGCTTTGGCAAAGCTCAACTTAGACTTGGCTAACGTTGGTACAAAATGCACCTACAGTAGAAATGGTGCCGAATCGATTATCGATGTGACGTTCTGCAGCCCGGGACTGATCACGAACTGGAAGGTAGACGACAGCTACACGAATAGCGATCACCAATCGATCCGCTATGAGGTAGGCGTGCGGAAGCAAGCAGCGAGTAGGGCCAATATTCCATCCTTCTACGGCTGGAAAACATTGCATTTCGATGTAATCCTCAATAGACTGGTGAAATATACAGAAAGTGAGAACGGTCTATCAAGCAACCAGTTCGGTTTTCGAAAAGGTAGGTCCACGGTGGATGCAATTCTCTCCGTCACCAGAACGGCTGAGGTTGCAATCCAACGCAAAAGGCGGGGCATTCGTTACTGCGCGACCGTCACGCTTGACGTGAAGAACGCGTTTAACAGTGCCAGCTGGGACTCTATAGCCTTAGCGCTACAGAGTCTCAGAGTGCCGACGTCGCTGTACAAGATTCTGGGTAACTACTTTCAGAATCGAGTGCTAGTGTATAACACAAAAGAGGGTCAGAAAAGCGTTCCGGTTACCGCAGGTGTACCGCAAGGTTCCATCCTGGGTCCGGTACTGTTTTTTTTTTTTTTTTTTTTTTTTTTTAAAGGTGGCGGGGAAATCTGCAAACAGACACCTGAGAAGAGAACTCAGGGTGTGGGGATGAGACTAGGGGAGAGATGCTGGGGTAGTTACACTCCCCCAGACACCTACTTATCCCTGTCCCGACCCACTAAAACCCCTCCAGTCTCCAGCCCTGGTCTTCCCGGAACGACGGTTAAGTATTACGTCGGGAAGTGGCTTTTGTGCGTGATGCACCCTCTTAACTCTTATAACCTCCTAGCTAACTACCTGGAGACTGGTAATTAGCTACCACTGGCGTGTTGGTGGTTGACCCGCCACACACGTTGCAGCTCCAGAACAATCTGAGAGGCGGCCGCACAGACCGCGTTCCAGATGTCCGGGTCGTCGCACATCCTCCGGACTAGATTGTCCGGAGTAGTGCCAGGCCCGCTCACAGCCATCATGTTGCTCCTCGCTCTTACGAAACGGGGGCATACGAAGAAGACGTGCTCAGCAGTCTCCTCCTCCTCCACGCACTCGGGACACATGGGGGACACCGCGTGTCCGAACCTGTGCAGATATTGCCTGAAACAACCATGGCCTGACAGGATTTGTGTCAGGTGGAAGTTCACTTCGCCATGTCGTCTCCCGACCCAGCCGGATATCTCCGGTATGAGTCGGTGCGTCCATCTGCCCTTTGTGGAATTAGACCATTCCCTCTGCCAACGGAGCATCGAGAATGACCTTCTGGTACCTCGTATGCCCCTTGTGTCACGTTGGTCGAAACACTCTCTGTCCTCCTTGATGGCGATGCTGATAGGCATCATGCCGGACAAGACACATATTGCATCGTATGACACCGTACGATACGCACTCGCAACTCTCAGGCACATGAGCCTGTAGGTACTTTCCAGTTTGCCACGGTAACTGTTAGTACCTAGCGCTCTGGACCACACTGGCCCACCATACCTAAGTATGGACGAAACCACGCTGGCAAGAAGTCTTCGCTTGCTGCCATAAACCGCTGAGCTATTGGACATCATACGAGATAGTGCTGCAATAGCCGATGAGGCCCTCTTACAGGCATAGTCGACGTGACTCCCGAACGTGAGCTTGTCGTCCACCATAACCCCCAAGAGCTTCAGGGATCGCTTCGAGGTGATGGTGCAGTCTCCGACTCTGACCACCGCCTGTTGCTCCGATTTACGGTTGTTCACGACCATGACCTCCGTCTTATGATGCGCGAGCTCCAGTTTCCTGGAGCGCATCCAGTCCTCGACCTTGCGTATACAGTGCGCGGCCGTCAACTCGACCTCCTCGATAGACTCGCCGTAAACCTCCAGCGTTATGTCGTCTGCAAAGCCAACGATCAGAACCCCTACAGGGAACTTGAGTTTTAACACTCCGTCATACATGACATTCCACAACACCGGGCCCAGGATAGAACCTTGCGGAACTCCTGCGGTAATTGGGACGCACTTCTGACCCTCCTCTGTGTCGTAAACAAGTACTCGATTCTGGAAATAATTTTCCAGAATCTTGTACAGCGACACCGGTACATGGATGCTCCTGAGCGCGAGCGCTATGGAGTCCCAACTGGCACTATTGAACGCATTCTTCACGTCGAGCGTGACGATTGCGCAGTAGCGTATTCCCCTTCTCTTGCGCTGGATTGCTACCTCCGCCGTCTTGATGACGGAAGAGATTGCGTCCAGCGTGGACCTGCCCTTCCGGAAGCCGAACTGGTTACTTGCCAGACTGTGTACACCCTCCGTGTACCTCACCAGTCTGTTGAGGATGATCCTCTCAAGCACCTTGCCCGCGGTGTCCAGCAGGCAGATAGGCCTATATGCCGATGGGTCCCCTGGCGGTTTCCCAGCCTTCGGCAATAAGACCAGTCTCTGCCGCTTCCACCTGTCCACCTCTGCATGACTGCCCTGAACAGCCCGGGGGCCGTTTTTATCGCCAGCCTGATCGCCAGGTTAGGGATACCATCCGGTCCCGGTGCCTTGCTCACCTTTAGGGATTTGGCGATCACGATGAGTTCCTCATTCGTAACCCTTGCCTCTTCCCCTGCCTCGACACGGCTGTCGTCGCTCACGGATTGGATGCTCGGCAGGTTGGCCGACCATCTCTGGTCTATGTCTGAGATACTGGAACGTCGGACGTGAGACTCGACCGCCGGAGGCCAAGGACTTGGCTCGTGGCGTGGAAAGAGTCCCTCGATGATACGCTCCAGCATCGCTGGTGATCGCTCTGCAGGCGCCAGCGCGCCTTTAGTCTTGGCCATTACGATCCTGTAGGCGTCACCCCACGGATTTGTATTGGCACTCGCACATAGCCTATCGAAGCAGGCCCTCTTGCTGGCCTTTATCGCACTCTTTAGCATCGATCTTGCCGAACTGAATGCTGCGCGGCGCTCTGTCCTCTCTTCTTCGTTTCGCGCACGCTGCATCCTCCGTCTTGCACGGAGGCACGCACTGCGAAGGTCGGCTATCGCGTCCGTCCACCAGTAAACCGGTGGCTTTCCATTCCTAGGTTGGCGAGTCCTAGGCATGGTGGCGTCGCACGCCCGCGATAGCATAGCAACTAGTTGGTCAGCAGTCGGGCGAAGCCAACTGCCCCCCTCGCGCTCCCTTCTCATTGCCTCTTCGAATACCTCGGCATCAAAGTGCGATGTCTTCCACCCGCGAACGGTCGGAGTGTTGGCTCTACCCGTCGCTTGCCCCCTCTCGTTGTTGTCTACACTAAAACAGACCGCCTGGTGGTCGCTATTAGTGTAGCCATCGTCTACCCTCCAGTTCTTGATCAGTCCTGGGCTGGAGAACGTCACGTCGATGATCGACTCCGCACCATTTCTGCTAAATGTACTTTTGTTCCCAACGTTGGCCAGATCTAGGTTGAGCTTTGCAAAAGCCTCCAACAGGATCTGGCCCCTCTGGTTCGTGAAGCAACTTCCCCACTCAACAGCCCAAGCGTTGAAGTCGCCCGCCACCACCAACGGCGTTAGGCCCGTTAGCTTCATGGATAGGAGGTCGACCATCTGGATGAACCTTTCGGTAGACCAACGTGGCGGAGCATAGCAACTGCAGTAGAACACTCCGTTCACCTTAGCAACTACGTACCCTTCTTCTGAGGTTGAGACAACCTCCTGAACCGGGAACTTGCTCGTCGTACATATGGCCGCCAATCTGGACTTATCCGCAACCCAGTTACCGTTTCCGGGAGGGATGCGGTAGGGGTCCGATATGACGGCGATGTCCGACAACGACTCAGTGGCTGCTTGGTGTAGCAGCTGCTGAGCCGCGAAGCAATGGTTCAGGTTCAGTTGCGTCACCCTTACGCCCGTGGTTTCGCAGCCGGCTTACCGGCTGGGCACCTGGGGCCTCCCATAAAGTGTTTGGCGTCCCGTTTCCCGGAACATACCATGCACTTGGGAGACTCCCCACAGTCCTTTGCTTTATGGCCTGCACCTCCACATCGCCTGCACAGCTGGCTCCTATCGGGCCCCTTGCAGGTCCAGGACTTATGTCCGCCCTCGAAGCACCGGAAGCAAATGTCTGGTTGCTGTAGTATGCCCAGAGGACATACCGACCAGCCGACCTTCAACTTGCCCTCTTTCAGGGCCAGGTTAGCGTCCGCCGACGGTAGTCGGAAGGTAGCTACCTGGGTCCCCGCCGGACCTTTGCGGAGGCGGATTGACTCCTTAGCCACCTCCACCCCGCACTTCGCTTTAAGGGCTTGTGCAATGTCGCACCCCTCAGTGATTTCGTCCAGGTTTTTAAGCTGGAGAGTCACTTCTGAGGTGAGTGCCCGCACTTGCACCTCCTTCCCTAGGACCTTTTCGGCTACCGTTTTGTAGGTAGCCCCCTTGTTCTTGGCGTCCTTCCGGAGCTCAAGTATCATCTCGCCAGTGCGAGATCGGCGGATACTCCGCACATCCGCCCCCAGATCCTTGAGCTGGGTTTCCCCCCTCATCTTCTTCAAGACTTCTGAGTACTTCGACCCATCCGTCTTGAGTATGAGGGCATCACCCCTACTCCGCGCCTTTTTGACCTTTTTTGGTCCTCTGGCTGCTCCGCCATCATGACGCGTCGCACCTTCCCGACGCTTCCTACCCTCTACGGTAGTCCAAGGATTGCCCGTAGCCTCCACCTGTGCCTTTTCCGTGGTGGACCTTGAACCGGTTGGCGTGTGTTCCCGTGGGAGTAGCACGACCAATCGTTTCTTGGTGTTCCCGGGGGCCGTTTCCCCCGGGGACTGCCTCGTTCGCTTAGCGACCTGCCCCGTGGAGCAGACCGACGCGAACGAGGGGGCGTCTGTCTGCACCTCTTTAGATGCAGTCGCCCTCCCGGTCCTGGCCGCTTTCTCGGCCGCCTTCACCCGAGCTACGAGTTCTTCGTGCTCCTTTCTGGCTTCATCAATGGTGCTCCGAAGCAGGAGGAGGCTCTGCTTCAGGTCGCCAGCGATGTTTCGCCTATTCGCCGAGAACTCGATTATGGCATCGAGTTGTTCAGACAGCGCCGCCACTCTTGGCCGCGTGTCCATGCACCTTTCGACGGCCTTGACTAGCAAGGGACCGTCCACCGAGATGTCTGGTGTGGACACCGACGGATTCGCCGTTTTTCCACCTCCAGACTTCGCCGCATCCGTCTCCGCCTTCTTCTGCGGAGACCGCTGGATGCCACCTCGTGCGAAGGGATTTGGTAACCCCTCCGCACCCGTCTCTTTTTGGTTCTTCGAGCTCATTTTTGTTAATTGGGTCCCCCTTCCAGCCGCTATCCTTGTCCATAGATGAGAAGTCGCTTGTATGGTCCCATGGTAATCTATGCCGAAGCAGTGAGGCCATGGGTAAGGGGGGTCGCCATAGTACCTTATGAGCACTATGACGCCCCCGCCCGCGTAAGTCAGGAAAGGGGCATCTTGTCCTAGGACTAGTTCCCCCCCATCTGATCCTTCTCTGCCTGATTCCCACCAGGCAATGGACGCGGAACGTACTGGAAGGCCTGCCAGGTTTTACGGGACGGAGACCCCTGCACCGGGTACCATCTCGCCGTTTCAAGCCGCTGTCACGCGACTTTACTAAGGGAGCTCGATGCAGGTGCCAGCCCTTGGTCGTGGTTCCTTAGCGTATCCGACTCGAATCCGTTTCGTTCGCTGCCAGTTGCCATAATTGGGACCTTACTGGTGTCGGCCCCAATGGGCGGGGGAGTGCATTTGGTTGATGGGAGCGGCACTACTCGCTCCGTCAGAGATGCTTCCGGGTAATTGTGGCATTTACGAGGAGTCGACGGCCCAGTGTCCGACCCTCACCACCCCTAAGCAATCTCCCGCTGCTGGTCCAGGGCTGTTAGGTACTGTCAGCGGTCGCCCTCATATAACGTGACCTCGGCGGTCGCCACGCGCCGACCCGTTGTGGCATGCAGCTCTGCTCAAAGCAAGGGTAGTCTTAAAAATGTGGAACGCTTCACGATTTTGCGTGTCATCCTTGCGCAGGGTCCGGTACTGTGGAACGCCATGTATGACGGCGTGTTAAAACTAACACTCCCTCCAGGGGTGGTGATCGTGGGCTTCGCCGACGACATAACTCTTGAGGTCTATGGCGAGTCAGTTAGAGAGGTAGAGTTAAAGGCCGCGCTATCAATACGCGTAGTGGAAGACTGGATGCACTCCAGGAAACTGGAGCTAGCGCACCATAAGACTGAAGTTATTGTTGTAGATAACAGAAAGTCTGAGCAGGAGGCATCGATTAGTGCCGGTACATGCACTATCGCCTCAAAACGGTCGTTGAAGCTTCTGGGGGTTATGATCGACGGCAAGCTCACGTTCGGGAGCCACGTCGATTATACCTTGAAGAAAGCTTCCATGGCTGTGGCAGCGCTATCTCGCATGATGGTAAACAGCTCGGCGGTCCGTAGCAGCAGGCGCAAAGTTCTTGCTAGCGTGACCACGTCCATACTCAGGTATAGAGGACCAGTGTGGTCCAAGGTATTGAGTACCTCGTGCCATCGCGGCAAACTCGAGAGTACGTACAGGCTAATGTGCCTAAGGGTCGCGTGCGCATACCGAACAGTGTCGTACGAGGCGGTCTGCGTCCTGGCTGGCATGATGCCCATCAGCATCATCGTCAAAGAGGATGTAGAGTGCTTCGACCAACGCGACACGAGGGGTATTCGCAACACCATACGGTCATCCTCAATGGCCAGGTGGCAGCGGGAGTGGTCCAACACTACAAAAGGTAGAGGACACACCGACTCATTCCAGAGTTAGCATGCTGGATTAATAGGCGCCATGGGGAAGTAACTTTCCATCTGACACAGATCCTGTCAGGCCATGGCTGCTTTAGGCAGTACCTGCATAGGTTCGAGTACGCCGAGTCCCCTATGTGCCCCGCTTGTACGGGTGCGGAAGAAAGCGCGGAGCATGTGTTCTTCACATGTCCGCGCTTCGAGCGGGTACGGTACGAAATGCTTGCAATAAGTGGGATGGACACCACGCCAGAGAATATTGTGCGTAGGATGTGCGAAAATAGGGAAATCTGGGATGCGGTCATCACGGCCGCATCACAGATCGTTAGTATTTTGCAGGGCACCAATCGACGGGAAACCATCGATGTGCCCCAGTTAGTTAACGGTTAACTAACTGGCCTGTATAGGCTGCTCTGCTACCCATAGAGGTAAGTGCGAAAAGCACGACGGGCCCTCTCCCTGAAGTAATGCCTAACGGCGGTACCGGGGAGACCAAGGGCTTTAGCTGTTCAGCTTAGGTTGCTCAGCATGGGTAAAAGCAGGAGTACATAAGGAGTACAAAAGGAATACATAAGGAGTACATAAGAAGTACATAAGGAGTACATAAGGAGTACATAAGGAGTAAGGAGTAAGGAGTACGGAGTACGGAGTAAGGAGTACGGAGTGAGGAGTAAGGAGTAAGGAGTAAGGAGTAGGGAGTAAGGAGTAAGGAGTAAGGAGTAAGGAGTAAGGAGTAAGGAGTAAGGAGTAAGGAGTAAGGAGTAAGGAGTAAGGAGTAAGGAGTAAGGAGTAAGGAGTAAGGAGTAAGGAGTAAGGAGTAAGGAGTAAGGAGTAAGGAGTAAGGAGTAAGGAGTAAGGAGTAAGGAGTAAGGAGTAAGGAGTAAGGAGTAAGGAGTAAGGAGTAAGGAGTAAGGAGTAAGGAGTAAGGAGTAAGGAGTAAGGAGTAAGGAGTAAGGAGTAAGGAGTAAGGAGTAAGGAGTAAAGAGTAAGGAGTAAGGAGTAAGGAGTAAGGAGTAAGGAGTAAGGAGTAAGGAGTAAGGAGTAAGGAGTAAGGAGTAAGGAGTAAGGAGTAAGGAGTAAGGAGTAAGGAGTAAGGAGTAAGGAGTAAGGAGTAAGGAGTAAGGAGTAAGGAGTAAGGAGTAAGGAGTAAGGAGTAAGGAGTTAGGAGTTAGGAGTAAGGAGTAAGGAGTAAGGAGTAAGGAGTAAGGAGTAAGGAGTAATGAGTAAGGAGTAAGGAGTAAGGAGTAAGGAGTAAGGAGTAAGGAGTAAGGAGTAGGAGTAAGGAGTAAGGAGTAAGGAGTAAGGAGTAAGGAGTAAGGAGTAAGGAGTAAGGAGTAAGGAGTAAGGAGTAAGGAGTAAGGAGTAAGGAGTAAGGAGTAAGGAGTAAGGAGTAATGAGTAAGGAGTAAGGAGTAAGGAGTAAGGAGTAAGGAGTAAGGAGTAAGGAGTAGGGGGAGTAAGGAGTAAGGAGTAAGGAGTAAGGAGTAAGGAGTAAGGAGTAAGGAGTAAGGAGTAAGGAGTAAGGAGTAAGGAGTAAGGAGTAAGGAGTAAGGAGTAAGGAGTAAGGAGTAAGGAGTAAGGAGTAAGGAGTAAGGAGTAAGAAGTAAGGAGTAAGGAGTTAGGAGTTAGGAGTAAGGAGTAAGGAGTAAGAAGTAAGGAGTAAGGAGTAAGGAGTAAGGAGTAAGGAGTAAGAAGTAAGGAGTAAGGAGTAAGGAGTAAGGAGTAAGGAGTAAGAAGTAAGGAGTAAGGAGTAAGAAGTAAGGAGTAAGGAGTAAGGAGTAAGGAGTAAGGAGTAAGGAGTAAGAGTAAGGAGTAAGGAGTAAGGAGTAAGGAGTAAGGAGTAAGGAGTAAGGAGTAAGGAGTAAGGAGTAAGGAGTAAGGAGTAAGGAGTAAGGAGTAAGGAGTAAGGAGTAAGGAGTAAGGAGTAAGGAGTAAGGAGTAAGGAGTAAGGAGTAAGGAGTAAGGAGTAAGGAGTAAGGAGTAAGGAGTAAGGAGTAAGGAGTAAGGAGTAAGGAGTAAGGAGTAAGGAGTAAGGAGTAAGGAGTAAGGAGTAAGGAGTAAGGAGTAAGGAGTAAGGAGTAAGGAGTAAGGAGTAAGGAGTAAGGAGTAAGGAGTAAGGAGTAAGGAGTAAGGAGTAAGGAGTAAGGAGTAAGGAGTAAGGAGTAAGGAGTAAGGAGTAAGGAGTAAGGAGTAAGGAGTAAGGAGTAAGGAGTAAGGAGTAAGGAGTAAGGAGTAAGGAGTAAGGAGTAAGGAGTAAGGAGTAAGGAGAGTAAGGAGTAAGGAGTAAGGAGTAAGGAGTAAGGAGTAAGGAGTAAGGAGTAAGGAGTAAGGAGTAAGGAGTAAGGAGTAAGGAGTAAGGAGTAAGGAGTAAGGAGTAAGGAGTAAGGAGTAAGGAGTAAGGAGTAAGGAGTAAGGAGTAAGGAGTAAGGAGTAAGGAGTAAGGAGTAAGGAGTTAGGAGTTAGGAGTAAGGAGTAAGGAGTAAGGAGTAAGGAGTAAGGAGTAATGAGTAAGGAGTAAGAAGTAAGGAGTAAGGAGTAAGGAGTAAGAAGTAAGGAGTAAGGAGTAAGGAGTAAGGAGTAAGGAGTAATGAGTAAGGAGTAAGAAGTAAGGAGTAAGGAGTAAGGAGTAAGAAGTAAGGAGTAAGGAGTAAGGAGTAAGGAGTAAGAAGTAAGAGTAAGGAGTAAGGAGTAAGGAGTAAGGAGTAAGGAGTAAGGAGTAAGGAGTAAGGAGTAAGGAGTAAGGAGTAAGGAGTAAGGAGTAAGGAGTAAGGAGTAAGGAGTAAGGAGTAAGGAGTAAGGAGTAAGGAGTAAGGAGTAAGGAGTAAGGAGTAAGGAGTAAGGAGTAAGGAGTAATGAGTAAGGAGTAAGAAGTAAGGAGTAAGGAGTAAGGAGTAAGAAGTAAGGAGTAAGGAGTAAGGAGTAAGGAGTAAGAAGTAAGGAGTAAGGAGTAAGGAGTAAGGAGTAAGGAGTAAGGAGTAAGGAGTAAGGAGTAAGGAGTAAGGAGTAAGGAGTAAGGAGTAAGGAGTAAGGAGTAAGGAGTAAGGAGTAAGGAGTAAGGAGTAAGGAGTAAGGAGTAAGGAGTAAGGAGTAAGGAGTAAGGAGTAAGGAGTAAGGAGAAAGGAGTTAGGAGTTAGGAGTAAGGAGTAGGGAGTAAGGAGTAAGGAGTAAAGAGTAAGGAGTAAGGAGTAAGGAGTAAGGAGTAAGGAGTAAGGAGTAAGGAGTAAGGAGAAGGAGTAAGGAGTAAGGAGTAAGGAGTAAGGAGTAAGGAGTAAGGAGTAAAGGAGTAAGGAGTAAGGAGTAAGGAGTAAGGAATAAGAAGTAAGGAGTAAGGAAGTAAGGAGTAAGGAGTAAGGAGTAAGGAGTAAGGAGAAGGAGTAGGGAGTAAGGAGTAAGGAGTAAGGAGTAAGGAGTAAGGAGTTAGGTCGTTAGGAGTAAGGAGAAAGGAGTAAGGAGTAAGAAGTAAGGAGTAAGAAGTAAGGAGTAAGGAGTAAGGAGTAAGGAGTAAGGAGTAAGGAGTAAGGAGTAAGGAGTAAGGAGTAAGGAAGTAAGGAGTATTAAGGAGTAAGGAATAAGGCAGTAAGGAGTAAAGAGTAAGGAGTAAGGAGTAAGGAGTAAGGAGTAAGGAGTAAGGAGTAAGGAGTAAGGAGTAAGGAGTAAGGAGTAAGGAGTAAGGAGTAAGGAGTAAGGAGTAAGGAGTAAGGAGTAAGGAGTAAGGAGTAAGGAGTAAGGAGTATTAAGGAGTAAGGAATAAGGAGTAAGGAGTAAAGAGTAAGGAGTAAGGAGTAAGGAGTAAGGAGTAAGGAGTAAGAGTAAGGAGTAAGGCAGTAAGGAGTAAGGAGTAAGGAGTTAGGAGTTAGGAGTAAGGAGAAAGGAGTAAGGAGTAAGAAGTAAGGAGTAAGAAGTAAGGAGTAAGGAGTAAGGAGTAAGGAGTAAGGAGTAAGGAGTAAGGAGTAAGGAGTAAGGAGTAAGGAGTAAAGAGTAAGGAGTAAGGAGTAAGGAGTATTAAGGAGTAAGGAATAAGGAGTAAGGAGTAAGGAGTAAGGAGTAAGGAGTAAGGAGTAAGGGGAAAGGAGTAGGGAGTAAGGAGTAAGGAGTAAGGAGTAAGGAGTAAGGAGTTAGGAGTTAGGAGTAAGGAGAAAGGAGTAAGGAGTAAGAAGTAAGGAGTAAGAAGTAAGGAGTAAGGAGTAAGGAGTAAGGAGTAAGGAGTAAGGAGTAAGGAGTAAGGAGTAAGGAGTAAGGAGTAAGGAGTAAGGAGTAAGGAGTAAGGAGTAAGGAGTAAGGAGTATTAAGGAGTAAGGAATAAGGAGTAAGGAGTAAAGAGTAAGGAGTAAGGAGTAAGGAGTAAGGAGTAAGGAGTAAGGAGTAAGGAGTAAGGAGTAAGGAGTAAGGAGTAAGGAGTAAGGAGTTAGGAGTTAGGAGTAAGGAGAAAGGAGTAAGGAGTAAGAAGTAAGGAGTAAGAAGTAAGGAGTAAGGAGTAAGGAGTAAGGAGTAAGGAGTAAGGAGTAAGGAGTAAGGAGTAAGGAATAAGGAGTAAGGAGTAAAGAGTAAGGAGTAAGGAGTAAGAAAAAAAGAATTAGGAATTGGGAGTACAGCATTTCAAGTAGAAGCAAAGGAGTAAAGGAAGGATGAAAAGTAAGAAGTAAAAACTTCTTACTAGTTTCTTAAGAATTAATGCGAAAGATATGAAAAATTACATGTTAACAATTATGTGAAGTGCCTTTATACTGATAGTTTTAAACCTATAAAGGATGTGGAATTATAAGGAGAAAGTAACCTAAGACATTACGAATTAAAGAGTTCGATAAACGTTGATGCAATAGTTGTTTAATAACAAATAATTAACGAATACTTCATTATTCACGTTACCAGTTTCATCGTATATTAAACGTCACCCTAACAATAATATTACAACTTACTACACTGCGTGTAGTATTACTGTGTATCGCAACATTCAGATACCACCCATTGCTAGTTCGTCACATTCAGCTTCGGTTATCTAAATCACTGTTGACATAATCTCCCTTCAAAGATTGTTTTTCTTTGGTGTCGGGATGAAACTTCCATTTCCGGACGAACACAGGGAGAGAAAGAGAGAGAAACAGTGAAGGCGGGAGGTGGTTGTCAACGCACTGTATTGCCCCGGGTGAAACAGCAGTTTTATAATCCTCTACCCTTTTTCCTTTGCGCATTAAAGGATGGACGAAGCACAAACCGGGTGCAAGTATTATGTCAGGATGCTGCACGGACGATTGGTGCGGCTTGCATATAAATGGTCCCGGTGAGGCTCTTTGATGGGGGCTGACCTGGACATAGTAACATTGTCATGTCGTCTCAAACGGGCAGACAGTTGCAGGTTCGTGGTAATCGTCCGAGTGAAGACATCGCCGTTGCCCAAAGGCATTTTGTGCAAATATTTGCTTTTTTGCTCGTGCAAACAAGCTGGAAAGCCTCCCGTTTGTCATTGAAAATTTCGGTAAGACGAGATATTCAGCATATTTTGGACCATCGTCGTGTTAAGTTAATCATTATATGTTGCTTGTTTTTGGTGACATTGAAAGTAGCCAACAAATACCAACCCCTCACTTGATAATATTGGTTTCACATAATTTAATTTATAAGACACAGCACTAGCTTGCGGTTTTCCTAAATCTCAGCAAATCGTACTAATCCTCGTCGTTATGAGCAACCATAAGATGGCTAGGCTGGCAGCGGAAGGATCTTCGCAATTTTCCGAATCGTAAAAAAAACCCGGACCCCATTTATCAGTGGATCCAACGGATCGGTTCATCTCTGCCGGCGGGGCGACATTAAAAACTGCAAACCCATAAATCCGGCTATTTCCGGTGATTTACGTAGCCACTTTCCGCTGGCTGGTAGATTATGGCGCTTCAATGAGAAGCGCACAGGAGGAATGTTAAGTCGGAAGAAACGCGAGCGACTGATAGGTGATTGGAAAAAATGGAGTAACCGAATATCGCGTTTGTCTGGGTGGTGGTGCAAGGGGTTTGCCCCGGATGAAGGCCAGTAGCGGCGACAAACATACTTAATCTTCGCTACTTGCAGTAACCACACCGACAGTAACGGTGGCTTCGGTGGTAACGGGTTGAAGGCCGACGTGGATCCACGGAGGGTTGGGCAGTGGAGCTAATCATAATATATTACAACCCTCCCAGTTGGCTTGAATGTCGGTTTAATTTTTATTAAAGTAATACAGTATGGTAATAAATTCTGCCGAGTAAGTTCAATAACTGTATTATGGCCAGAGAGGCTGTGGGTGGCAAAACACGGAAGTTGATATTCCGAGTGAAGTTTTTGGGCAGTTAGTTTTCGGGGGTAAACAAAGAAAATCGTCGCTCGTGTGTTATCTTGCTCCCGTTACCGTATTGTGAAATATGTTACGAATAATATATTATTTTGGTGAGTTTATATGGAAAAAATATACGTTATGTTATTTTTTTTTCTGTTTAACCTTATCTTGAGTGGAAAAATAATAATACAGCATACGACCGACGGAGTTGCTTCGAAAACAACTAAGTTTTGGTCCGGCAGTAGGGAACTAAGCTCATTCCGAATCTCATCCACTTAGCTACGGAACATATCTTTTTGTTGACTCCTTCGATCCGATTAAAGTAACTGGCAATTTCCTCAAACGAGATGGTCAGAGCATATGGGGCTTATCGGATCGGTGTCATTATCATAATTCGGGCATCATTTAGCTTCGGACAGATAAAGTCATGGACTAAATTTCATTATGCACCATTATCACTTTACTTCAAATTGGATTGTCATTTCGGAAGCGAATCGTTTGCTCTCTTCCTCGCTCCCGTTACAGACCGTTATCAAAAATTTTCACCGTTCGTTAGCGTTAATAGACCTCTCGAAATCCACTTCTGTCTACTGCCGGGGAACCTTGAAGCCTCGAGTCAGCGAAAGCGAGATGGAGCCATTAGATAACATAATAATGAATAATTTATATTGGTAAATGTTTAGATTGTGCTCTGACGTTCGAGAACATTAACGTCCCATGTGAGGGTCATTTCATGAGTCGAGCTCGGCTGATCCCCTTCCACTCGTCCAAAAGAAGGATTTAGGTACGTGCCACCCAGGACAAAAGTTTGTCATTGCTTAATGGCTTGGCTTCTTTTTTGACAATTGCGTGCAGAAATCACCGTTCCCCAATCTTCCCATCCCTGGCTAAGAATCCCATCGGAGATCAAACGAAAACTTTTTACAAGCTTCTTGGGGAACTGGAAAAGTAACCGAAATTACTGTTTAATGTACTGTATCAGAAAAGTTTTTTTCTTTGCATTCACGAGCCATGAGACAAAGATTGTTGTGCCCAGATTTAATTGGTGAGTTGTGTTTGAATAGGGCCTAAAATAAATACTGGTGCAGGGTACGAGAGAGAAGTTGCTAACGATTCGCGGTCCCGCAGCATGTTAAACATTCCCTCGATTAACCAAGTGTAGAATATCTGCTCCTGCAAACTGCCATTCGAAGCTCAACATGGGGCTCAGTGTATTTTGGAATCTAACATTAGTACAATAAAAAGTAATCACTAGTCTATTACCACAAATTGGTGGCCATGTCACATGATCGGGTCCCTTAGTGCGGGAGGTGTACTGAGTATTCTGAATGCGTATTCAGCACAAAACTATCGCACTGCATTGCTTCCGGCATCCGTCGGTACTGGTACTGATGACGTGAACACGTCTTTCTAATCACTTTGTCACGCAACAATGATGTGCAGTGGTAAACCCATGGGACCCATGGGCAGCTATAGGGATGCCAATGATGTGATTGATTCTGAGTTGGATGATGCTTGGAAATATTAATTCGAATTTAAAACTCTCGGTGTGCATGCTATGAATTTTGTAAACTTGCAAAGAAACTGTTTACTTCTATACTACTAATGGGTGTGTTTATAAAGGGACCGTTTATAAATTACACCGTTCGTAATTGGACCTTTTTCAACCTTTCCCTCCAAAAAGTACCGCGATTATGTATCGCGCTATCATGAATTATGCTCAAATGCTAATTACTGCCACGTTATGTAATTTCTGAACGCTCTCTAATGAAATTTGCATTTATAGAGGGTAATTAATTCTGGTCTTTTTTGAGTGTAAAACCACGCCAGATGAATGAAGTTGGTTAATTGTATAGTAAGGAAATGTGAAATCAAAAAAAAACATACTTGAGGGGATTCCGCGGAATAGGGTAGTTTGAAAGTTTTCGTAACGGAGACAATATACAATACAATATACATGAATTTTTGTTTGAATTAATAAAATTGTCGTAAATAACACTAGCACCATTTGTTGCCGTGTTCGCGCTACGTATTGAATTTTGACAGCAGCGCTAACGTATGTGCTTGTGTCAAACTGGGAACCACAAAAACCTTGTAAGATGGCACGACAGTGCTCCACACCAACGTGCATGTGTCAAATTTAGAACAACATAAAATACGGTGTGGTTATACTATACCAACTTTGTTGTCTTCTCAGAATCAATTAATTCACTCTGACGAGTTCTCATTATGTTCTTTAACGGAGTTGACCATTGGATTTTTTCTACGTATTCGGTCTGTTATCGATTTGGGTTGCTATCCTGTACTTTCGACTATACATTGTATGGATGTTTGTATCCAGGATAACTTTTGAGTGCCTGAACCAATTTTCACAAAATTTGGCATAGGAGTTCCTTCCACAGAACAGATGTCCATAGGCTTATTTAAAAGGGAGAGAAACAACCCCTGACGGAAGAAGGAATCCAGAATCCGGGTTTTTTTTAATTAATTCGATAACTTTCGGATCCTTGTTCATGTCTGGAGGCTAAAAGGTGATTTCCGGAGACCGGAGATGCCATCTGCAAGATCTAAGATGTCGACTCGCGGTTTCTGGGAAGTGGTATAGAACTGTGGAAAATATAACATAAATCCCCCAAATAGTGGTATATTACGGAAACAGGATGATACCGAAAATCGGTGCCCGACTACATTTAGAAATTCAAGATGGTGACATCCGGTTTCTGGAAATCTGTGAAAATGGATTATTTACTACAAAATGGATATTTCCGGAATCAAGATGACGTTCGAAGACCAAATATCAATGTTCGACGCTATTTTTAACTCCAAGATGGTGATTTCCGATTTCATTAAAACTGTTCATAAATATTTCAGGAGTTGACATGATGCCAAAAACAAAAAATGATATTTCACGCCATTATAAAATTCAATTTACGAGTCCGGATTGTGAAACAATACTGATGTACAGTAAAGTATTTTTTACGCGATTCTACGTACCGTGCAAAAAAAAACGTGTAAAAACGACGTAAAAAACCGCGTTATTTGGAGAAACGCGGTAAAAAACGTGTAAAAAGGTAACAGAATAAAAAAACACCCTATTATAGTATGTCACCGTTACTGTTACTTACTGTAACTGTTTTACGCGAGGACGAAATCGTGCAAGAAAACGTGCAAAAAAACCGCGTTATTTAAAAAATGAAACGACGTAAGAAACCGTGTTGTTTGGAAAATCGTCGTTGAAAACGTGTAAAATGAAGCGTGTAAAAAAACTTTACTGTATCTAGATTCTAGAACCGTGATTACACCTAGAAACTTGTAGCAAATGCCTGATGACATTTTTAAATTAAACATGGCGTCTATCACTACCTAAAAAGCTGTTAAAGACCGATATTTTTCTAGGAAGAGGTTTTTATTTCATTCAAGGTGAAACGACCGGTATTCTTTATATAGAATAATCACCGTTGTTTCAATTGCTTGAATTGCTTTCTTCTAAGTGCCATCACTTTCGAACACGTTTCATGGCATATTTCTTGCATAAATTATTAACGGAGAGTCCAATCTAGTGTTCTAGATGAAAAACACGTTTGCAAAACTTGTTGAAGCTAAACTATTACAGAATCAAATTTGATCAAGAACATCGATCGAACACGATAAGGCTGCATCCATAAATTACGTAACGCTCATTAGGAGGAGGGGCTCTTGAGCGTTACGAATTGCTACATAGGAGAAGGAGCGAAGTGAGATCAGTGTTTCATAACCGAAAACATCAAATATTTTATCCGGAAAAATGAGCAAGTTCTTCCGCAGCGTTACAAAATCTTAAGGAGAGAAGGGAGGGAGGGTGGTAGGGTAAATGGAGACGTTACCTTTTGTTTCATATGGGGAATGAGAGTCGAAAAGTTGTTTTTTTTCTGCATTACGTAAATCATGGATGTTGCCTAAGAGATTCCAAATATATGCAAAGTGAGGCGAGAAGATTTACCAAAAGTAAGTAATGGGGAGGGAATGGAGGAGGTGGGAAGTTGAGTAGATGGCTAATTTGGTATAGAAAGTGCTTCGAGTAAATAGTTGGCGGAGCGTAGGTTTGTAATGAAGAATGATAGAAGAGGTGATGGAATTGATAGGTTAAGGGCTGAGTGACCAATAAGTAGAGAGAAATTAAGGTAGAGACACAGATAGAGAAAAAGAGAAAGTGGAATGGAAAAGGGATAATACAAAATATTGAAGAAAGAGAACAGAAAAAGGAATCATGAATCAAAAGCGACAGAGAATGTGTTGATGCTGTTATGTAAATGATTAAAACTTAATTTCGGGAACCGAGGAAAACAAACAGAGAGATGAAAAAGGATTAATTTGCTGAAGGTAAAATTCTTTCACATTTATGATTCTCAATATACCTCTCATCGTCAGTAACTTCTAAGCCATCATAAAAACAAGAGGTAATATTGAATCCCACTCTAGCTCTCCAACCCTCCCAGCTGGTTGCTGGTCAGCTGGACGCTGGCCTAACAACACAGCCCTCGTATGTTCGAGTCCCGGCGCGGGAGAGACTGTTAGTGTCAGTGGGATCGTACCGCTAGTCCCGCAATTGTCCTGTACACTCAACAGTCGGCTGCGGAGTTTGTCACGCTATGTTTAAAGAAGGTGTTTATACAAAGTCAATGTACCTGAAATGTTTCTCCGTAGAATTAGAGTTTTAGGCCTCTAGTTTCGGTGAAAATTTGTTTTTTCCTCGATTATATATTTATAATCGTTATTTTTATATTTAACAAAATTACACATTCTTATTTAAAAAAAAAAACTAGGAATAAGGTAACCAAAATCTGAATACAACATTTTTTTCCGCTTAAAATTACTGAAATTTTCGTGTAAAAACATCATTTCTACGTCAGAGTAATCGGAACGATTTTAGTTATGCTGGTTGTTATTGGACATTGGTTTTCTAGCCGGTCTAGGATATTTCCGAGTTGGAAATATTCTCGACTTCCCTAGGTGGGGGCTCTTTTATAAATCACATCGAAGTTGATAGTTGGACTTGTGCTTTGCTTGCTGCTCACGGCAGGAATGGCCTCGTCGGCATTGTATCGACTTTGTGGATGATTACACTGGATGTTGGCTTAACTCAGATGCAATTAATGTCTTTTGGCTGACAGTTGCAAATAAATTGATACCGACAATGCTTTATCGATGAATTACTTGATTTTTGACGAATATTTTCTCTATTTGAATCACTGCAAAGCATTGGATCAATATTGCAGAAATTTATATCTGTGATGAAAACCAGTTCGTTTTGTTCAGCTTCATATTAGGCTTTTCACTCAGTTTTGAGCTTCAAAGCGGCCAAACAACTTTAACGCGTTGATCAAAGTCTGATGCAGGTCATACAAAGACTTCTCAACAAATTATACTGAAAATTATATCATCTTTTTTAAAGTGTTTTGTGACAGTTGCTACAATATGCTGTACAGGTTTTCTAAAGGTCACTTCATGATAATAATCTGTCTTGAATTTGGTTTATTTATAAATTCTCGTAAGGCTTGTCCTTCAAACATGTGGCAGAGTTCTGTAAGCAATCACATGAAGACCTTGCGAAATATTCAGAACAAGCGGCCGAAGCTCTTCCGAAGAAATTTATAAAATGCAAGAAAACCATTTGAACTACAAACCTGAAATATGTGCTGCTGTACAACAGTAGTCACATTTAACGTTCTTTTTTTGTTGTTGCATCAAATATTTCAGCTTCTATCATTTTATGTTTGAGCTTTTACTATTACAGTCAAACCTGTTTTTGTGCGAGGGATAGAGACCGCACAAAATCAATCGCACAAAAAAGACATTTGAAACTTCACAATAAAACAATGTTTCTGCAACATTATGCAATGCTCATGTAATGCGTTGAAATTCATTTCAAGGATCGAAAAAAATTTTTATCGGATGTGATCCTTTTTCATATACCGCACAAAAAAAAAATCGCACGAAAACAGTCGCATAAATAAAAAAACCGCATACAAAAAGTCGCACCAAATAAATTTTGCACAAAAACAGGTTTAACTGTAAAGGTTTTTAAATGTAATGGAGGATAAAACCGATCTAGTTGGGTAAATAATGTTTTTAATTACAAGTTACATATCTGAGAAGGACTTACTATTCACCGCATTATGAATAACCATTTTTAAATGTTATACTACAAATACTTGCCTACTTTGATGATGAAAAATCTTCAAATCGTTTTATCACCATGGCAATTGCTACGCACACTAAATAACATTTATGTGCATCGGAAGACTTGGTTTTCAATATTGAGCCGAAAAAGATGAAGAATAAACATTACTCAATGAAGTGTTTTTGGTCTCATTTCAAGCTGGATTAACGTAGAAGGGATGTTTTTACACGAAAATATCAGTAATTTTAAGCGGAAAAATATATTGAATTTAGATTCTGGATATCTTGTTCCTAGAATTTTTTAAAAATCAGAATGTGTAATTATGTTAAATATAAAATGAAAAATCGAGGAAAAAACAAATTTTCACCGATGAAATATTTTCGGGTATTCATATTTTGAAACTAGAGGGCTGAAACTATGATTCTACGGAAAAACATTTTAGGTACATTGACTTTGTATAATAACCTTCTTTAAACATAGCGTGTTGTGTACAGTAAACAGAAGGTCGAGTTCCGAAACGAAATGTAGCACCAAGGCTTTGCTTTTTAATATTGAATCTCAAGCTAGATCGGGTACTTAGCCAGTCTATAATAAAAATTGCACTACCTACTTGGATCTTGATTAATTCTTTTCTACTAGCTTCTTTCTACGATACTTACTTTACTTTACTTTGTTGGCTAACGGACCGTCTACGGGTCTAGGACCGAACGAATTAGAGATATCCAGCTTCTTAGGCAGCCGTTCTCCAGTCTCCTCGTACACCAGCAGATCGTTCATTTTCTTCCACCGCGCACATCCACCGCGTGCGAGGCTTACCACGGAGTCGACGGCCTCTTCCTGGTTCTCTACTGAAGATAGTTTTGGCGTTTCTCCCGTCAGGAATTCTGGTGACATGTCCAGCCCACTGAAGTCTACCCCGCTGTATTAGCTTCTCTATATCAGCATGTTTGTATAGCTGGTACAACTCGTGATTCATGCGTCTGCGCCACACTCCACCTTCAGTTTACCGCCAAGTATCACCTCTAACTTCACGCTCAAAAACTCCGAGCACTCGTCGAACAGATTCATTCAGCGTTCATGCTTCATGTCCGTAAAAGGCCATCGGGAGTATCGGCGTAAGTATACAGCGCATGTTTTGTGCGAGTTTGCAAACTACGGGACCTTAGCTGGGTACGTAGTTCGTAGAAGGCCCTGTTGGCAGCTGCAACTCGTCGTTTCACTTCACGGCTCATATCGTTGTCACATGTCACAAGCGTACCAAGATAAACAAATTCGTCAACCACTTCAAATCGTTCCCCATCTATCTCCACCTCAGCATCAACACCAAGGGGACTCCCACGCTCTCTGCCAGCCACCATGTATTTCGTCCATTGTACTTATTTCTACGATACTTGTGGATAATGCAGAGGATTTCTTGGTCTCTAGCAGCAGCGACAATCAAACTAACATTCCTAAAGTCCTTTCCTCAATTGATCTATAGGAGAGTGATAGGAATTGGACACTGTGAATAATTTTCTACTGCCAAGCGTCATTTTGACGGTATTGTTGCTATTTGGCATTCGAAACAGACCCGAAGCCCGACCCGAAGTCATGAAAACTTACCATTCTGCTGAATAGCTGAAGAAAATTTTCTTGGAGCGATATTTTGAAGATATACTGGACTGATCCGGAAGTTTGTCGCCGGATCGAGACCAAAAGCAGTAACGAAATCAGTACCAGGCAACGCTATTGAATTTGAAGCCTGAGATTCCAGAATCTAGCGAGCACGTGCTACGATTAGGCGCTTGATAGAGAGCAACCAGCAAAGTCTTATCAAGCAGACAAAGGTCGCTACTGTAGTCTGAAAGAAACTCGAAAGCCGTTTCAAATAATCAACGCTGACACAGCTGCTATCATACAGTGAAGGCGAGGATTTGGAGAAGCACGTCGTGATGGAGGAAATTTTCGAGCGTCTCTTCTTGGTGAACTGGAAACAGGACGAGAGGCTGAAGGTGCCAATCGTTTTGAGTAGCCTTTCGGAATTCTTCAACACCCTGATGACGGCTCTCGAGATTAGGTCACCTTCACTTTCATACCTGGAAGTTCTACTAGAAGCTGAATAGCTCCCGTAAAGGCTACGTGCCGCAAGTCTATATGTTCAGAAGCTTGGACGGCCACCTCCTCACGAACGAGTGCATGGTGATCGAAAAGTGGGAGCAGTACTTCGATTAGCATCTGAACGGCGATGCAGTACAGCGCTAGGGCGGTATGGCAACTGATCTTGGTGTACGAGCAGAAGACAACAGGATTCTAGACTCTTATCTCCTGGAGGTGGAGGATAAGTTTGGCAGGCTCAAAATTGTTAAAAGCTGCTAGAGTGGACACACTTCCCAGCGAGATGTTAAAATACGGTCGAGAAACACCGGCTAGCGCTGTGCTCTGGCATTGTCAAGATTTTGAAGTAAAATCGAGTACCGGAGGAGGGGCTGGAAGGTATTGTGTGTCCCAACTACAAAAAGGGGGACAAGCTGGAGTGCTACAACTTCCTGTCAATCACTCTGCTGAACGCCGCACAGTGGGGCCGTTTTAAAAAAAGACGGTCAAAGTCTTTTCTCACTTTTACTCACATTTTAGGGGTTTGGTGTCTTCGGAAGAATTGTTCAGAATACTGATTAGAGTTAGCTGACTTTTTATATAATTGCTTATTAAGCTTGTATCGTACTTACAAAAATTAACTTTTTTATTTTACGAGATATTCAATTTTGATCTTCGTCAAAGTTGTAGAGCTATCGATTTCATGAAACTCTGCCGAAGACACAAATTTCCTATGTCTTATTTCTGAAGAAATATAACTGTTTTTTTAAAAGACTACCTTAAAACTAGTTTTTTCACCTAAATTATATCTTAACTACTTCTGGTCGACTTGAGATGTTCTAGAAAGTTTTAGATAATAACAAAATACAATTTTCTACAAAAAAAAAAAGAAATTAATTCTGTTGAACCAACTCCGAGATGGATCGATTTTAAAGTAAAATTATGTCAATTTTCAAAATCAAATTATTTAAAATTGTGAATGCTTGTGAAGTATTACTCAACGTCATTTGTTTTGGCATGTTTCGAGGTACAAGTACACATATTTTTCAGAATCGGGACTCTTCGGGAACTTCGTATTTTCATAGTTTTAAAATATCACTTTTTAACTACCTTGTTCTCTTAAATACTGCCCAAAACAAGTTTTTTCACTTAAATGATATCTTAACAACTTTTGATCAAATTATGATGCATTAGACAGTTTAGAAAAAATATAATGCAAATTCATGTGGTTACTGAGATATTGTATGTAATGAATATGGATGTGCTATCTGTGCAAGACCAAGCAATAACTTTTTTAACACTTTCGTTATTTTCTTTCGAGGTGCCAACCAATTTTGATAGCCCGTGGTCCCGTACACGATTCGATTTCACGTCACGTGATTCACCTTTTTTCTTCTTCCATATTTCGAACAATTTACCTCTCACTGGTTGATATACAGTCAATGTTACGATACGCAATATTATTCGTAACAAACACTAACAAATCCGTGTAAAGGCACTGTTTAAAACAACGCAGTTTAAGCGTAAACAGCTTAGTATCAATATTGACAGATTGCTTTAGCTCACGGCTCCAGGCTCAAGGCACCACCTACTTCAAACTTCGGGTTTTGCATGAGGATGGATGATAGCATTGTTCGGGGTGAAGCGATAAGCTAAGGGGGCTATTACCGATTGATGTTTTGGATACATTCATGTTGATGTAATATCTAAGTAACCGCATGCGTTTTGCATTCTATTTTTTCCTAAACTGTCTAATACATCATAAGTTTATCAAAAGTGGTTAAGATATCTTTTAAGAGGAAAAACTAGTTTTTGGGCAGAATTTAGGAGAACGAAGTAGTCACAAAGCGATATTTTAAAACTATGAAAATATGAAGCTCCCGAAGAGTCTCGACTCTGAAAAATATGTGTACTTGTACCTCGAAACATGCCAAAACAAATGACGTTGAGTAATACTTCACAAACATTCACAATTTTAAATGATTTGATTTTGAAAATTGACATAATTTTACCTTAAAATCGATCTATCTCGGAGTTGGTTCAACAGAATTAACTTCTTTTTTAAGAAAAATTTGTATTTTGTTATTATCTAAAACTTTATAGAGCATCTCAAGTCGATCAGGAGTAGTTAAGGTATAATTTAAGTGAAAAAACTAGTTTCAAGGTAGTCTTTTTAAGAAAACGGTTATATTTCTTCAGAAATAAGACATAGGAATTTTATATCTTCGGCAAAGTTTCATGAAATCGATAGCTCTACCACTTTGCCGAAGATCAAAATTGAATATCTCGTAAAATAAAAAAGTTAATTTTTCCAAGTGCGATACTAGCTTAATAAGCAATTATATAAAAATGTCAGCAAACTCTAATCAGTATTCTGAACAATTCTTCCGAAGACACCAAACCCCTAAAATGTAAGTAAAAGTGAAAAAAGACTTTTGACCGTCTTTTTTCAAAACGGCCCCACTGTGCGCCGCGTTCAAGGTAATCTCCGAAATACTCTGCCGTCGACTATCACCATTTGCGAAACAGTTCGTGGTGCACTACTAGGCGGAATTCATGGGTACCATGGAATACATGGGGATCGGATATTCGCGGTTCGGTAGGTTATGCAGAAATGCCGCGAATACAACGTGCGTACTCCTTTTCTATTCATCGAATTCAATTCATACGATACAATCGATCGAGACCAGCTATAGCAAGAAATGCACGACTACGGACTTCCGGACAAACTAACACGGTTGGTCAAAGCGACGATGGATTGAGTGATGTGTGTAGTTCGAGTATCAGGGGCACTCTCAAGCCCCTTCGAAACTCGAAGAGGTTTAAGGCAAGGCGGTGGTCTCTCGTGCCTTCTGTTTAATATTGGAAGGTGTCATTAGAAGAGCGGGGGTTAACACGGTTCAACTGTTTGGCTTCTCCGATGATATCGACATTGTGGCTCGGAGCTTTGTGAAGACGGCAGATACATAAATCGGACTAAAGGCCAAAGCCAGGCGGGTTGGACTGGTCATCAATGCATCGAAACGAAGAAAAGCAGGGGTTTACGAGAAAACAATGCTAACCTCTCACCCCGAGTTCAAGTTAATGGTGATGAAATGGGGGTGGTCGACGAGCTCGTGTACCTGGGATCACTGGTAACTGCCGACAACGATACCAGCAGAGAAATTCATCGAGGAATCATGGTAGGAAATCGTGCATGCGGAAGACTCGCCGCCGAATTCGCCGCCGCAAGTTAACCATCTACAAGACACTGATCAGGCCGGTAGTGCTCTACGACCATTTACATGTAGATTGTAGATTATACTTGTGGAGGACCAATGCACCCTCGCGGAACGGAGCGTGGGAGAAACGAATGAACCACGAACTGCAGGAGCTGCTTGGAGAGCCATCTATCGTCTACATCGCTAAGAATGGTAGGATGCGGTGGGCTGGGCATATCGTAGATATGTTGGACGACAGTCCGGTAAAGAGGGCTTTTGAAACCTATCCGTCAAGAACAAGAGAGGTACATAGCGGGAAAGGTGGATCGATCAGGTGGAAGACGACCTACGGACTCTACGTAAACTGTAGGGCTGGCGAACTGCAGCCATGGACCGAGTGAAATGAAGTCGACTCTTATGTACAGCAAAGTCCACATCTCGGCTCGGGACCAGGGTTGCCACATTTATATTTGTATTTTTTATTGAAAATATCTGTATATCTGTATCTCGGGCCAAAAAATCTGTATTGAAAATCTGTATCGAGCAAACTCAGAATGTAGGATGGAAACATTTTTACTTGCAGAATATATTTAAACAGATTCATTTTTCTCAACGTGATATTTATACTGTGGTGGCATTGTGCAGCTCGATTCGAACGATTTTCGATATTTTCGAGTACATCTAATACTGCCAGTTTTGCTTTAAGCTTAAAAGGAGCTGTCATTGTTATTTGTCCTTCGGCTCATCTAACCCGCAAAGTCGAAAAAAATACTAAAAACGTAACATAACGTCCTCCAGCGATCATTTAGTTTTGTTCGAGTTGCTCGAAACGATATGCGCAATGTCACCCCAGGTTTTGGTAAATTTATATTTTAAAGCTTTCGTTTATTCAATATCTCCTCCCTGGTCTGCAACGTAGCTTTCAGCTTTAAAAGTTGAGATCATTAGCTTAGAGGCCATGCAATTTCTGGTTTCAACTATATATTAAAAATATGCGTTCTAACTAAGCAGAAGAGTGTGGATTTATTGAAAAAATTCTCACAAATGATCTGTAACGAGAACTTTAAATTACCATCTCGCCTATACTACCCCTGTTTACATAGTTGACGTAAGAGCCAAAGGACCAAAATGCACATTTTCGTTGATTCAGATTCCTTTCCCTAAGTTACATATACTACAAACGAAAACTATTTTGTTCTGAAACTTTTGAGAAATATTGGAAAAACGTTTTGGCGTAACTGCCAATTGGTTGCAAAACTGGCGTCACTCCATACAAGGTGCAATTGTTTATGTTAAGTCGTTTTATTCGACTGTCTAACTACTGTCTGTTTGTCTAAGTTAAGTCGTTTAATTCGACAAATATTCCATGAAAGTGGAAAAGGGGGATTGAATTCATGTATTGTATATTAATATTTTAAAAACACTCAGCCTCAAGAACAGTCACCTTGTCCTTTCCCTCTACTAGTGGATATTTGCATCAGATGAAATAATTAAAACGTGTGTGTATATTACGGTGGGTAAACTTAATCGATTTGCCAGAACGTTTTAATGGTTCTATTTGGAGCCCCAAACATTCCTGACACTACTGGAAGTGGATTGATCGATAGCTATAGAATTGAGCAATGATAGAAGGTTATAGACGAAGAGTTTGCCGCTTTGCAGGAGCACAATACCAGGGAGATTATCCGGAAACCATTGGGCTGCCGATAGATCTTTGAAAGAAAGTTGGTCGAGCATGACAATATAGCGAGGTACAGAAATTTGGCCCTTACTACGCGCTTGTAGCCAACCACACTATACATTGATGGCACTTCTGGAGGTGGCACGTCACCATAATATGGTGTACCTGCATAGAGAAATCCGAGATAAGGTTTACATGTGACAAATCTCTGGATACAAAATCGGGAGTCGTGATGAAGTAAGCAACCTGAGGAAAAGTTTTTATTAACTCAAGCAAGCCAAAATGGTTTGGAATAAACCCATCACAGGCGTTCTGGGATACAAGCTGACAGAAGCCGCCAACTGCCTTTAGTACGGAACGTTGACGGAATGTTGACGCTGCTCTGCAATTACAGAAACTAGTAGCTAGTAATTAGTAACTAGTAACTAGTAGCCGCTAACGAACGGGATGGATCGTGGCTAAATTCGGTATGGAGCAGGCGATATCTCTACCAATACCGATGAGCTCTGGCTACTCCGACATTAGCGAAATGAGATCCGGCGAGAGAGAAGTAGGTACCAAGCCAGACTTGGCTATCGCCTAGCCCATTCTCAGGCGCAGTGAAAGTAAACCGACTGGACGCAAGCGAAGCTATCTACGTGGTACTTGAAGGGGTCTACCAGCTAACTTGAAGGCAGTGCAGAGGCGGACTAGATCGTTTGGTTATTTCGGAAGCACAACTGCATGACGCTATTTCACACCGAAGCAGAGTACCTAGGCTCTCGCCCATGAGGCCAATAAGATTTGCATCAGTATACCTACTGTGTAACAAAGACGACACCCGGTATATCCCATCAATTTGTACCAGGTACTATCTTGTACGCCATATTTGAAGTCTTAGGCGCTCGGTACTGTTTACTTGAATCCATGGAGATGGATGCCCTGACCAAGTCGCTCCTCAGGGTGGAACTACAAAAACCTCGAATATCGATTGGCCTACAATAGACCGTTTTGACGTTGCACTAACGTCTATATCGAAGTTAGGCACCTGAATTTGAAAATCTAGTAGGGTAGGAGCGCCAGTTATAGCAATAGCACCAGTTATGGCTATACAGCTCAAAAAAATTAAAATTAAAAGACATTGAATATTTAATATCGAAAAAAAATTACTAAACATGATAAATGCTATTTGCTTTATGATAATCAATCATTAAACATAAATGTTCACAATTATTTTGCTAAAAAATTAAAGTTTTTTAGGCCCTACCTCCATTTCATACGAGTTCTTATCATTTTATTAGTGGACATGCTATTTTGAAATCGCTGGTAGGAACAAGTTAATAACAATATAAGTTTGAAAATAACGTGCTTGGCATTGAAATTGAATTATCCATTCATATAAACTGTTAAATTGTGGTGTTTTTATCGAACTAAACATTTTATCAGTATTGCCACAATCGGTACAAAATAATTTGAAGTTCCCCATTTGGCAACATGCGAATGGATCATAGCACGCGTGGGAAACACCAGTTATAGCCATATCGAAACGAAAGTAAACAAACCATCGGCAAACGTTTTTTCGGAGTGTTAAGTGCTTTCGTAGTGATTTCTGTTTGATTTAGGGACAGCATTATCATTTCAGGTTGGTAACTAGCTAAAATTTTAGTTGTAAAAGCTGCAATAAGCATTTGATTTTAGCTATAACATCAGCTAGCGCACGAGTGTCCGAGAAGGATCTTCGTGGTTGGTTTGGTTTTACCAGAAGCATTCTTACGAAAAATGACTTGCTCCATAGATAGAGCATTCCTAACAAAGTATGAAATGGGGATGGGACTTCATTTTACCTACAACCCAAGTCCAAGGAGGTCATGGCACAGACCGGGTCTCGCAACGTCTACGAGGTTGAACAAGCACCAGAAAAGCAAACGGCGACAAAATTATAAATTTTACAAATTCGAGAACAAAAACTTCTGCAAGGATTGTACATGAAATTCAACCAATCTGCGAGCTCACCGCTTCCCGTCCTTGAAAGTTTGCTTTTAAATTCTGCATTCTTATAGAAGCAGTCAGCAAGCCAAAGCTGGAGCATATTCGACGGTTGTCAATTTTTTTTCAAAAAGGCACTAGCTCCGCCGCGTCGCAAAGCCCCGTAATTGTTCAAAGTGATTTTTCCCTGTTCTCAGAGATTTACAGCAAAGAAAAGATTTGATGAAATACGTGAAAAGGATAAGTAAAGGTTATAGAAGCTCGAAGAAACAAAAAGCTCAAGAACGCGTGGCGATGAAATTAAAACGCGAGGAAATGAAAGAGGCCAAAGCAGAAGAGTCTGATAGTAAAAAAGCCGAAAAAGCAAGCTCCAAAACTAAAACGAAAAACTAAGCCGTAGTTTTGATGTGATTACTTCTTGTTACCAGATTTTGTATAACTTGTGATATATACCCCGATGAATTTTAATCCTTGAGTGTCAGTTTCTTGTTTGGGACCAAATTGATTAGCTGCTTAATATAAACATAATTGTTAGGGGGAATTCTAATGAGATAAGAGGTCAGACCACAGTTCATGGTTCACTGTTCTAATTTAGTATAGAAATACATCTTGCATAGGAGAGGTCGTCTGTGCGTATTTACTTTAAACAATCTAACGTGATCTGTAAGCCATCCCTTTGAGCATAATAATTTTTTGCTGATCATTATCTGGTAAAATTGTACGTGACGGATATAAAAACTCAATTCAATGTTTTTTTTTCGATATGACTATAAGTGGTACAGTTCTATGGCGAACAAAAGAACTTTATAGCCATAACTGGGACTCGGTGGAAGAGTTTTTTCTGCGGCGTTTTTTCATTAAACAATATAGAAAATTTCAGTTTCTTAATACATGATGAATTATAATTGTTGTTAACTTACAATGAACACCATGAACATAAAAATATCCGAATTTTTACAACCAAAATATTCAAAAGACTGATACATCCTTCAAACTATTGCCATAACTGGTGCACTTCCCCTAGTTTAACCAGGGAAAAGTGGTCAGGTTTCGAGCGCTTATATATCAGTCATTTCTTTTCAGAATATCGAGGTTTTGGTGTCAACCGATCAGAAATTCTTTTACGGTTAAATTTATGTAACAAAAACAACCAATTGTTTAAGATACACTATTGAAAAATTGCTAAATAACATCGATTGTCTAAATCATACCGAGCAATCAATCACTACCTCTTTACCCAAGCACAGCCGACACTAACGGATACAACCAATCTGACTTTGTAAACGATTTGTTGTTGTTGTTTTACTCGAGGTCGCTTTCTGTTCCTGATGCTTTTTTACTTTCCATGCCATTCCCTATTCTTCTAAGCTTCACGCTCTTTCCAGATAACTTACGAAACCTTGATGTAAAAGGTACATTTCGAACATTTAACCCATCATTTACATTACAAAACTCTACCGATATCATACGTACGCCATCGACTTTGAACTTCTCATTAACCGGCAGGCGGACGGTTCTTTCTGGAGCAGCAGAAAGCGGGTGGTGGCAAATATTAGTCGCTTATAAAAGCGCTCGCCATCGAAATAAATTTCTCATTCGTTCGTATATATGGATTGCGCGTGGATAGATCGTTAAAAAACTATCCACGCGGAATGTGGATGGCCCCTAAGTGCCTTAGAATGAATTGTTTACTAAACAAATTATTACAGTATTTCATCTTTCCTGATAAAAGTGATGCCTTCTGATTCAACTTTCCCCAAGGAAAAAAAGAACTCAACCTTCGAACACTTTTCGCGCACCCCAAACTCTTTGTTACAGACTAGAAGTGGCCTAGGACATCGTCGACAAGCTCGCAAGGCACAGTATTCCTAGCATTACATTTTACGATTATTGCAACAACGACGCTGGAGGTCACTCCCGGCTCCACCCAAACCCGTTACTGTACCGCAATCCTAACGCAACGGTCCTAACGAGGCCGCTTTCCACCGTAGACATACGGCAGTAATGGATCGGCACACGGCAAGCTGGCAGCTTTTTTTTCGGTCAATAATTCTCTCGGATTCTTAATTCGAAAAGTTTTGTTAATTCGTAGAAAGGAATGACATTCTTTTTTTCGTGTGTTGCTTTTCCCGCCGCTTGGCCGCTCCATCAGAGAAGATAAACAGTTCCGTCACGGTCGGTTTGCGGCTTGCGTTCCGCACCTAGGCTGAAGTTCCTGGTGCTGAAGGGAGCAGCGCACACTGTTACCAAAGCTGCAAAAACGTGATCGAAATTATTTTTACCCAAAAAACTTGAGTTTAGAGCCACAGTGCCTTCAGTAAAATTGTTCCATTTATTATTCTTCATATTATAGAAGTTCCAGTTTTGTGATTAATCCACTTAACAGTGAAAAGCGAACTTCACTTTTTTCATTTTTGCATATAAAAATTCATCATGTTCAGCAAAGTTGTAGCATATTTCATAAGAAATAACTTTGTCAAAGACACCATACTTCTATTTGTCTATTTAATGGAGTTATGCGGAGTTTTCTACAAATTGCCACTAAAAATCAGTTTTTTCAACATAACTCTTGGTAGTGATATTCTATAATTTTTCAATGTTCTATAATATTGTTTCCTATAACAAAACAAACAATTTCTTCGAAGGAAGTTTATTTTTATCTCACATATTTCTCTGCTTATTGACGATTTTATTAAAATAATGTATTAATTTACTAATAGATATCTTCAAAATCTGCAAATATCTGCAGACTAAACCATTGCTATATTAAAGTTTAACTAAAACATCATTCAATCCAGATATAGGCATTTGTCTCTCGCTGTCTCCTGTGTTTACATCTGTAAGTAAACTAGTGCACTATTTTAATAGAAATCTTCAATAACTGAATAATTATAAGAGATAAAAATAAGCTTCCTTCGGTGAACTCGTGTGTTTTATTGTACTGGAAAACATTGTAGAGCATTGAAAAATTTTAGAAATTCACTATAAAAAGTTATATCAAACGAAATATTTTTAGGAATATTCTAGAGGAAACTTCACAATAGTTAGTTCAAATTGGCGGATAGAAATATGGTGTCTTCGACAAAGTTGTTTCTCATAAAATATGCTAGAACTTCACTCAGCAAAGTGGATTTTTATATGCAAAAACGAGAAAAATAAAATTCGTTCCTCTCTTTTGGGTAGATTAATCACGCAATTTTAACTTTCATAAAATGAACAATAATTAACAAAACAACTTTGCTGAAGACACTATGGCTCCAAAACCATTTTTTATTTGAGTAAAATGTAATTAGTGTGAATTAGTGCTTTATTTAAGTAGAAATCGTCAATAACTAAAAAAAAATGTGAGATAAAAATAAACTTCCTTCGAAGACATTGTTTGTTTTGTTATAGGAAACAATATTATAGAACATTGAAAAATTGTAGAAAATCACTGCTAAAAGTTATATTGAAAGAATTGATTTTAAGTGGCAATCTGTAGAAAACTTCACATAAGTCTATTAAAACAGACAGGTAGAAGTATGGTGTCTTTGACAAAGTTGTTTCTTATTAAATGTGCTACAACTCTATTGAACACGATGAATTTTTATATGCAAAAATGAAAAAAGTAGAATTCACTTTTCACTGTTAAGTGGATTGATCACAAAACTGTAACTTCTATAACATGGAGAATAATTCATGGAGCAACTTTACTGAAGACACTATGGCTCTAAAATCAAGTTTTTTGGGTCAAAATAATTTCGATCACGTTTTTGCAGCTTTGGAAACAGTGTGCAGCGGTTGGTCGGTTCCCTAGATTACCGACATTTGGTTTGATTCTTTACTTGCCGCAAGGGAATGGATCTTTGTTTTGCTGACTGCTGCTGACGGAAGGAAAACAAATTTTTAATTTGGTCATTACAATTTCGGACATGCTCGAGGCAAAATGCCAATACCGATAGCAAGAGCACAGTGGGTGAATTTATGCATAGAAGTATTTACAAAACAACAAACATTGAATGAAAGTATGTTAAAATAAGTATAACAACAGTAACTTAATTATTCAGATTTATTTTAAAAATTTTGGAAATTCAGTATTTTTTTGGATTTTATAACAGCACAGTGTGCAATGGAAAGGTAGCGTCGAGTAAACGAACATTCTGGCAAACAAACAAATATCGATTGTTTATAGTCAAATCGCGTCCGTATGGAAACTTTCGACTGCATCATGCCTAAACTTTCGGAGTTGAATGGATTCATTATTATTCTATCGAGGTAGCCGAACTTGCCCCTCGTGGGTGGCCGGGTATTACTATTTGAGTCAACATATTGAAATGATTGGTACTTTTTCCATCGGTTCGGCGATCGTTCTTTATACTTATTAAAAAAAGTGGCAAATTAAAATCTAAATCGCACTGACCGCAAAGTTCGCCATTACAATTTATGATACTACTCAGTGAGATAATTTGCATCGAGACCCTTCAACCTAAAAAGAATAATCACTCTCGGCTAGAAAAACAAGTGGAAAAGCCACTTTTTCTAACTATTCTAATTTAAAGTTATTTGCGCCCAATCTCCTGCAGTGCTGAACTCGATTCTTTATGGACTTATTTGCCAAGCAGCCAGGCAGACAACAGCAGAAAAAGGACGTTTTCTTCGGGGAAGTGCAAAGAATTAATTAATTACAATTTTTCATCCAACAATTCTTCCATTTCTTCTTCCTTCACGGGGAAAAGATAGCCAATTACTTAATTTGCATTTTTTGGTACTTTACAAACTTCGTGCTCTTTTTTTCACTTCCAGCTCGCCCCAGGGAGGGGAAATTTGATTTCCGTTGGAACTGTTGGGATCAGGGCATTATTTTTATCCCGAAAGAACGATTGTGATGGGTTTTCTCGTTCGTTTGCCGGAGTTTTTGTTTTTATTGTAGAAAGGTAAAGCATTCGCTGTGAAAAATGCGGCCTAATGGGCCGAATGGATCGGTGTTGCTAGGTGAATTGATAAATGCTTTCCTAATGTAATTATTAATTTCGAATACAAATTTTAAGGTCAAGTTTACTGCATTGCACAGGAATAATCCGCTCTGATTTGACGGCAAAATATGAAGCAAACATGCCACCGACCGTGATCTATAAAAATGATTTGCTTTGTCACTCTTATTTTTATTTAAAGGTCCACTTCCACTTTGACTCGCACCGGTCGCTGTAGATTCCCATGCTTCTAGAGATATTTTTCTATTCAGTCTACACTGGGCTTGTTCCCCTCTCAGGTATAAATATCATCGTCCTCTGCTGTAGTTTTGGGATAATGGGACTCAAGCAGGTGTTCTTTTCGTGTGCCTATCATTATACATGGCTTATCCTGTGCTAAGGCACGTGAGAAAGTTTCACTTCTTGGCGCTATTCTGGCACACTTTGGGCGAAAACTTTACAAAAGAACAGGTAAAAATAGGGAGGTATAGAAAATTGTGTTTTCGTCATCGCTCATCCCTGGCGACCCGGCCAAACTTCAACACATTGTAAAGCCATAAATAATTAATAGCAGTGGAATCAATTTGGCACTAGAGGATATTATTATCATTTTTTTAAAATTCGATAAAATCGATTCTTCCACATGGGAAAATGAAAACAGGACGTTATGTAACGATTACCTAAAAAAATTCAACCCAGTCGCACGAGTCGATTGGCAGAACAATTTCGCAATATGTAACCATGTAATTGGAAGTAAATTATTGCCCAGGTCATAACGAAGCAGTAATTTATTGTCTATCAAATGTCGCTTACCTCGCGGGCGTCGCAGATCTACACGGGACTGTCAGTCGTAGGTAGGTACTAACCTCATCGATGCTACGGAATCGGATTGCCAATTGCCGTATACAAAGCCATCTACTACTCTGGGTAGACCATAATCCTGCGCCTCGATGGTGTGTCCCTTGGGATGATTTTATATCTACCGGTTTGTTTTCAGAAAAGCATGACACATCGAGAACACTGGAGTTACGTAGCGTCTAAAACACAGCTCGACCGACTGCGGAAGGCAATAAATATCGGGTAGTTATTTTTGTCACCACGCAGAATTCAGACAATCAATCAACATTAATTTTGCTCGTGCTGCTCGAACAAACGCATTTGGGAAACGGCCTGACCTGCCTAGCGAATGTACTTTAAATTGTATGAATCACGTCACAAGACAAAGCCCTATCGATCATCAGCGGCGCCCTTCGGATTTGCAGAAACGGGGCGTTGGTTGGCGCTATTCGATTTGAACCGGGAAAATATGAAGCAAATAAAAGAGGGGAACATCGGGGTTTTACTATGCCACCCATGCGAATAATGCTGATGTCGAAACGTAGTTTACCGGGCGGCACAGATGGAATAATGTATGGGCAAATTGGTCGAAAGACAACTCGCAAGTTGTTTCTTGTCAAAAGGGCAACTGAGGAAATATAAACAATTCGATCGGTGTCTACTTTCTCGCACACATTAAAGGTTTTCATGTATGAATGTATATATAACCGTTTATCCGAGCTAAGGTAGAGATAAATTACCGACAAAAGCAAATAGTCTTTCGAACAGTATGTTCTTGGCTACAGTAATCATGACATCAGATCATTTTAATAAATTCAATTGACCTTTCAACTTGTGACGTGCATCTCGATTCAAATTTGTCAAATTTGCTTTGAAAATATTTTCCAGTGAACAGCAATCGAAAAATCAGATTCCACGTAAAATTTTTAATAATTTTGTTTTACCAGTTCCGGCCATCATGGAGCCGTCCACATTGCATGCCGGGGGGGCAGAAGATGTCTACGCGTATGTTCACGGGAAGCGGTAGTATTAATGTTTACGTTGACACAACAATTTTTCAAAATAAAAAAAATATTGGTCTAAAACATAAAAATCATAGATATCCCGGTTTTAGAGTGGTTGTCATTTCTGTGTGGCCTCTTCATTTTTTTGGAATGGTCTAGAGTTTCAACAGATATATTTCTTTTCTGTACTCTCTCGCCAGCAGAGGTACTCTTAAGTTTTTTTTTGGGGTAATTTAAAATAATTTTTATGAACTTTATTTCGACTTTTTGAGGTACTTTCAACTAACATGTGAGCTAGATTTGGAACCAAACTTTGTCTTTTCTCTCATTTGGAGTAACTTTAATAATTCAAACCAAATTTAAGATCATTTTATATTTTGTTTTTGGATTTATATATTTGTCAGTGTCTCGAACTTGTTATAACAAAGGTTCCATAAACTGTAGATTATTCTAAGGCCTTAATTCTATTTTTAAACATACATTTAGAAATATTAAAATAGAATATACTAGTGACACTGTTAAACGAACGAAGACATCTGTCCAGAGGATTATTAAAACCATAGGAAGTTCAATGACGTCTAATAAACAATAAGTCACGCTCACGCAATCGTCGAGTAGGAACATAAAACGTCATATTACATAATACAGTCATACCTCGATATAAGGCAACTTTATTTTTATTTTCGTTACGTTATATCGAGTTACGTTATATCGAAGCAAAAAAAAATTTTTTTTTAATTTATGCAAAAATGTTAATGGTTACTCAAATATGCGCGAAAACCCATTTGCCCTCTCCCACCTATCAGTATTTTTAAACCTTTTTTCACATTTAGAAATATTTTCAGAAGCAAAAATTTTTTTTTTCAATTGTTACACAGGTTACTCAATCTTGCGTGAAAACCTATTTCTTATCACCTGTCAGTATTTTTAAACCATTCTTATGCCCATTTAGGACAATTTTCAACAAGCAAGAAATTTTTTTTTTTAATTGATGCAAGACTGTTGACGGTTACTCAAAGATGTGCGAAAACCTATTTCCCATCACCTATCAGTATTTTTTAACCTCTCTTATGCCCATTTAGAGAAAATTTCAACAAGCAAAAAAAATTTTTTTTTCTAATTGATGCAAGACTGTGAATTGTTACTGAAGGATGCGTGAAAACCTATTTTCCATCACGTATTAGTATTTTTAAACCTTTCTTATGCTCATTTAGGACAATTTTCACATTAGTTTCATTAATTTTAAAACTTACTGCAAAAATTTTTTTGAAGCAATTCATACCCCGAAAACAGTTGCAGTATCATTTATTTTCAATTTCAATACATTTTCAAAGTTACGTTATATCGAGGTAAAAGTTACGTTATATCGAGTTACGTTATATCGAAGTTGCCTTATATCGGGGTATGACTGTAATGAAGTTGACAGTGATTCCCTTGAATCAGATCAAATGCAAAAATCCTCTGCAAACTAGTACGTCTGGCATTAAGCGTCTCCAAGGCGATAAGTTTACAGCGGCATTTGAAACTGGGCAGGTTAGCTGGCTCTGGCCAAGACAAGTGGCGAAGGGCAAATCGAATAAAGCAACGCCGGACTCTCTCTAGTCGAATAATTTGCGTTGTATGAACTGGCGACCACACGCATACCGCATATTCCAAAATGCTCCGAACCAGCGAGCAAAACAGCGCCTTGAGAGCATAAATGTCGTTGAAGTCTTTGGTGGTACGTCGAATAAATCCTAGTGTTGCGAACGCTTTAGCGGTTGTGATAGAGGTGTGCTCGTCAAACTTGAGTTTACTATCAACGACGACTCCAAGATCTCGGATAGAAGCAACGCGTTGTAAGGTCTTTACTCCAATAGAGTAATCGAACTCGATTCTAGATTGCCGGCGGGAAAATGTTACGGATTTACATTTCTCGATGTTTGATTCCATCCCGTTTTCGAGGCACCAACGTTGTAGCTCATTAATATCCGTCTGTAGTACATAACAATCGAGGTGAGTCTTCACAATGCGATAAATTTTTAAATCGTCAGCGTACAGCAATTTGTCACATTTCAAACGAAAGCACTGATCGTTGATGAACAATAGAAATATGAGCGGACCTAGGACACTACCTTGTGGAACGCCAGATGCGACAGAGAAGATGCGAGAATGCGAGCCGTTGACGTTGACGAAAGCATTTCGCTCTGTCAAATAGGAGCGCAGCCAATCCGTAATCCAGCATGGAAAACCCAAGTAAATGAGTTTACCCGATCAGAATAGCATAAGGGGCCATCCACATACCACGTGGACAGATTTTTAACGATTTTGACCGCCCCTCCCCCTCCGTGAACAACTGCCCATATAAATTCTAAATAAAATGGACCGTGGACATTAGTCAGCCCCCCCCCCCAGGGCTATCCACGTGGTATGTGGATGGCCCCTAACTAAAAAATTACAAAATTCTATCACCGGGAGATACAAATAACATATTTTGATACGATTCTGTATTTTCCCATTTGCTTATGATAACAAAATTGAATCTGAATGAGTTATAATAACAAATCATGAAATGGAGTAGTTCTGAAACAAATCTAACAATTTTTTCGTCGCTATCAAAACCTGTTGTTTATAACAATGGTTGTTATTATACTGTTCTATGTGCTATCTAGTTTTGTTAGAAAGCAGATACGTTAGTAACAAAGTTAGATAAGGGTTTGATATTAGTCGAATATTTTTTGTTATGATTTCTGTTATTTTACCACCTAACGGGATCAAAATTAATACACAATCTGAAAGGATTTTCAAGTAACAAACTAACAGCCTCTGTTACATTTTTTGTCTTTCTGATCGGGTAGCTATAGCAATATTATGTGGCACTTTGTCAAACGCCTTTGCGAAGTCGAAATATATGGTTACGATCTGTTGTCTGTTCTACGATTTCATTTTAAAGGAAACTGCTAAACGTCATGAGATTCGTAGTTGTTGACCGTTTCTTCACAAATCCGTGTTGAGACTCTGATATCAATGGTAGAGGAGCAGCGTAGAGTACGTCCTAGACTAATCCTTCAAAGACTTTCGCCAGGCAGCACAAAATTGAAATACCACGATAATTCTCTACTGCTAGCTTTGTAAATCGGGCAAATTGAAGCGGTTTTCCGTAAACTGGGAAATGTACTCTGACGTAGTGAGTTGTTGAAAATAATTTCTAACGGAAATTTCAGAGAATCAGCGCACTCTTTCAGGAACAATGGCGGTAGATTATCAATTCCCGGTTTCTGGGGCCGGGAAGGTTCTTATGATAGTTTGAGACCCCTTCTTCCTCTGAGAGGGACGGCCTTCATACAACATACAATGCAGCCAAGCTTGGCACGTTAATGTATTAAGAAGTACAGCCGAAAGTGACCCATTATGGGTATTTCGGATTTTCGAATGGTAATATCTCTCTCTCCTCTCTCTCACTATCTGCATTTCTTACTCTCTATCTCTCACTCTCTTTCTTTCTCGCTCTCTTTCTCTCTTTTTCCTTTTCCACTTCTTTCTTGTTCTTTCAATCAGTTTTTTCTGCCTTTATCTGCCTTTTACTTTGGATCTTTCTCTTAATTTTGTTTTCTTTTTTTATGCTTTTTTTATTATAATTATAAAATGTTTTAAATAAAAACCGCACCACATCTGCAGCTCTCTCTCTCTGTCTCTCTCTTTCCTTTTCTACTTCTGCCTTGTACTTTCTATCAGTTCTCTTTCTTTGTATCTCTCTCATACTGCTTTTATCTGCCTTTTACTCTGAATCTTTCCCTTAATTTCTTCTTTTTTTTTCATTAAAGATATAAAATGCTTTAAATAAAAACCGCACCGCATACGCACCATTGTCACATGGATCATTTAACTTTCTATTTCTCTCTATTTTCCTTTTTTTTTATACTTTATTTTGATACCATTGTCTTTTTCTTTCTTTCGTTTACCCTTTTATCTGTCTCCTTTCATCTTCTCTTTTACATTTTTCTCTCTTTTTTCTTTCTCTATCTCTTTCTTTCTCTTTTACCAACTCTATGTTATGTTATTTTCATTCTCTCTCTATCTTTCAATGTGTTTCACTATTACGCCCCAACTAATGAAATGAACCGTATTGATGTCATTTGAAATATTTCATATCTTAGCAAATGTCTGCATTGGTAGTTTTCATCATAAGAAATAAAAGATCATTGTCACTCATTTTCATTAAAAAAATAAAAACAATAATCTATTCCTCAGAGATATCTGATAAGAGAATTTAAAATTTTAATTGCAAAATTTATTTAGCAATTCAACCGAAAACACAGTGCAGCAAAAATTTACTTTTTCTTCTGCCTTGGATTCTTTGTATGATATTTTCATGCATTTTGACGCAAAAACGAATTTCCCCGAGTTTGAACACATTTCACCTTAAGGGGCAACAGTGGCGCCATTTTGAATTTTCGAGAAATCGCAAATTTTCGATGTTTTTTAGACGCCATTTTGTTTAAAAGCCAAATATCAAAATTTTAAGTTTCGTCCATATATTAGCATTTTCTTGCCTATCTTAAAAAAAAACAGATCTTAAATCGGTCAAAAAATGAGCTCAAAACGGTGATTCTACGAAAACGGTTTTGGCATGGTTTTAGTATATTTCACAAAGCAACATGATAACGAGTATTTATTTGCATCAATGGTAATACGCTAATATCTAAAAGTGGTAGTTAGAATCTGTCTCATATTCAAAGGGGTAATATCCATAAAAAAAAATTTCCTGTTATTTTTTTATTAGCTTAAATCATGCCAAAACTATCCAGCAATCAATTCAATTCAATTTAAATCAATTCTGCGATTTTGCCCCAATTCCCTTACAATACTGAAATAGGTCTATTTCGACGTTAGATTAACCTATTTAAAATCTGTTTAATGTAATATCGAGAGTGTTAGAGACACTCAAAGTTACATTAAAAATTTGTTCACCCCTTTTTGCGGAGGGGAGAGGGGGGGGGGTTCACGTCGAAAAAACATCGAAAATTTGCGATTTCTGAAAAATTAAAAATGGCGCCACTGTTGCCCCTTAAGGTGAAATGTGTTCAAACTTGGAGAAATTTGTTTTTGCGTCAAAATACTGTTTTGATTCAAACTTGGAACACTTTACACTAAAAATCGTATTATAATAGCTAGTGTAATAAAAAGAATGATTACCTATTATATACCAATGGAATGTCCTTTACCCGGTGATATATAGCTCTTTACTGTAGGGCCACTTCCGAGGAATCAGCAGGCGTTGAAAAAAGCAACAGTATTCAGACAGTTTGCCTATCTATCTCTTAGCGATTACATTGAGGTGTTTGGAATTTGAATCAAAGCCGAGTTCTGAATTCTCTTTGTTTTCATATACAAAACGTGTTTGAATCTATATAAATTGCGCTCAATTGCAACAACAATAAAATAACTAACATGCTAAACCTTTCAGATCGACAAATTTTCGTTGATTTTTAGTGCAAGAAGTTTCATAGAAGCTAAGGCAAAAAAAATTGTTGCACTGTGTAAATGATACAATTTAGCAAATTTATAATAAATGTTGATAATTTAGTAACGCGTACCTTCTTAGCAATAGTGGAGCAATGTGTCACGTAATGGTATAACGAAGATAAGTTTCACCGCTAGGTGCATTAATTCTAGTTTTTTCGATAAATTTGGTTAATTATTTGTCGGTATTCTTTATAGTCTAGATCATTTTTAATCCATTCTAAGCTAGATTTGAAATTGCCCAATGTTTTTGGTGTCATGTTGCCTTCAAATGCGTTCTTGGCCAGCTTATACTGAATTTTCAATTTCTATATTCTAGAAGCATTTTTCAGCTATTTTGAACTAAACTAGTTTTCATTTTTCTGTCTTCCATCCAGATACGTAACAACTTTCTAACTAATTTAGGACTAATTTCTTATTTTAATATTCTGGGTTTTGGAAGTTATATCAAGCTTTATTCAATTTTTCGTGATTTTTCGATGTGTGTTCATACTAGGGTTTGCAATATTCCCGAGAATTGATTTTTCGGGAAACGGGAATAAAAAATTTAATTTCCCGGGAATTCCCGGGAACGGGGAATAAAAAATTTGTGGCCTTTTTGGCCAAAATATTTCTTAGGGATAATATATATCTTCGGTTTCGTGCAACTTGCAACTCAAAATTTTGTATTTTTGAATTCTTGATGACAAACGATGCCAAATACTGTAATTTTTTCTCCCTCGAAACCCCGTTTCAAAACTCAAAAAAAAATCAACAGTTATGAGCAGGCACTTCTTGTAATACAATAAAAATCATGCATAATAGACTCAAAAACGTTGAATGAGGATTGGAAATCTTAAACTTTTAAGTTTTTTTGAAAATTGAAAACTAAATTTTCGACGCTAACTATCAATCGCGTTTTTCTGGAAACTATGATTTTTGAGTTGTGCCAGTGTTGCACGAAACCGACGATATGCTATCTTAACACCATAGTAAATATTTGCTCAGGATTTCGTGTAAGAATTTTGATTAATTGACTGGAACGTTATTCCGCCATTTGCCGGTTTTCTGTAAAAGACTGAGACAAACCGGAAGAAAACAACAGATCAGTTCAATACGACTCAAAAAAAGTCAGTTTTAAAGTTTTTTTTTATAATGATTTTGAATTTGTCACCTTTTGTGCACTATTTTATGAAAATTCATTTCATTCATCATTTGTTTTTTTTTTAACAAAAAACAAAAAAACGGTGGCTGTAATTACTTCCGGAAAAAAAAACACAATATATAGGGTTAGTTACCTCTTCTAACATTGACACTGATAAAGTCAAAGCGTGAATAACATGATTGTAATTTTTTACATTTCTTTCGAAGATTGTGAAAAAAAATTTCACGAAATAAACTATTCCTAGTTCTTGTAATCGAATCATTTCGCTACCTCATAGTTTTTAAGCATTTGCCCATTTTTTATTGTTTTTTATATAAACTCATCACTGCGAGTAAAATTTTTATGGGTGCTTGCTATTCCAAACAGTACACATTATTGCAGGGAAGTGAATGAAACTCTTACTGCAGGATTCAAATAATAGTTGGTAATAACTCGCACCCGTCAGTGGAGCCTATATATGCAAAAACTGATTACTTTGAGAAATCATCAGCAAGCAGCAACCAGAAAAGTTTCTTGCAGCGTTGAAGCTGTTGTAAAACAGCAAATATTGACTAACCCTCTAGTGCCCAAATTAATTTCTAAACGGACTTCGATAAAATCATTATAAACCATCATAAACACTTTTTAAGTATTTATTAAAGCTTTTCGAAACTTCGACTGAAGCCCGCCAAATGGCGGCATTGGGCACTAGAGGGTAATATTTTTCTTTAACCAACTGAGAGCCGGTGAAAATTAAACTAAAAATATTAATGATAAATTAAATATTACATACAAGGTATACAGCCCAAGGGTTGTATTGACATTGTGACGTGGGATTAAACACTGTAATTGCTGTAATTACAGACACAATAAATTCGTTTGTTCAGCGATTTACGTATTTTAATTCTCAGCCTCCTCTTAATTTTTTCCGAAATATATTTAATTACACTCGAAAAAACTCATTCACCTTAATGAGATGAACTTTCAATCACCATCAGTAGCAGCATTGCAGATTTGATTGCACGCGAATAAAACTCGTGCCCGCTGCAATGATAGACGACGACAAACTAGCGGCGCTCTGCTCCACATACACTCTACGGTACTGCTTCTTTTACCAGCATGTTTTCTTTCAAGACATCAGTTTCTATTACGCTTTAATAGCAGGTTTAAAAATTGTTCAAGAAAAGGGGTTGTTTCAAACTTTTCGAAAAACCTTTACCTTCGAGACATCAAAATTAGTCTAGGTTCATGGAAGCAAACATAAATTGACCTATTGGAACGGGGAGTCTCTGTCATTTTTTTTTAAATTGATACAAATAATATCTATTCATGTCGTCTGTGCTAGGAATGCTCGCATGTGATTGGTTTATTGTTCGCGTAAATTTGTCCTTGACACTTTTTATCTTTTTTACCGCTTTGCAATGAAAAAAAAAAAATAACTAGCATATTACAAAATTGTTCAACATTTTATTTATCCAACAACATATTGGTTATTGTTATCCATCATGTGATTATGCTGTTATTATCGTTTAAAATCTGACGCAACATTTGCCAGTTTCATTCCCAATTTTACAGAATGCACACCAGTATTGAAAACAAAGACGTAGTCCCACGTCAAAAATAAGAGTAAAAAAAACATTTATTTGCAATGCATTTGCTCCATGTACGGTGGAAACAGCAGCACTGTCTGTCCACTCGAACCTGCACACAAGCTTTCATGCAAGCCTTAATGTGGGAAGCAAATGACGTTCCTGTCGATTGTTCCTTTTTATGCATGATATACAATTTTGGAAGTGACAAAAAGATTACTTTTAAACTACCTCCCGCATGTGCACTATACTTTTCTTTAGCAGAATCTTTTTAGTGTTCACTTCCACTATCACACGTGATTCCGTAGTCCCAATTACACCACTGAAATAGTTTTTTTTACGAGCCGATGCAGGATTGACTCTACACTTTTAAAGGCAGTGTGACCCTTTTTAGTTTGGTGTAAGTAACCTATATGGACTTGAAATTCCGTACTATGATGCTATGAAGTCATCAGTTCCTCTCGTATCGATGTCCGCTCTTCACTTCAAACCTTTGAGGAAGAGATTAAACTGTAAGCACGAATGTCATTACCTTTTCTTAATCCTATACGTACGACTTACTATATCGTACGCTGCCTCATATTCACGTTATATACACCAGGGTTGATATTTGTTGACACTCTTGAGTGGAAGTGGAAAAAAGCATCCATAAACGTTATTTTTTTACAATCCTTTCAGAGTTCTCCCTTCCCGCTTTTTGCATGGAAGTGAACTGTCAAAACACCTCATTATATTTCATGCGATGGAAGCAAGACAACAAAATCAGTTTATCAGTTAACGAAGATTGCCAAGGCGTCGGTCAGTGTCAGTGAAAAAGTGTTTCGGTGAGGTTCATTTTGGTTGAGTGGACTGTTTGTTTTTCTTTTTCGCTTTGAAGTGAAGATCATTTGGTTGGATTTGTCATCAAATTTTATTCCGTAACCGTGAACGATGCGCGCGATCTATTTCTTCTGAGTATAACAGCACGTTACTAGGACGAAAATCTAGTGATCTGAAAGAGTGCTGCGATCATTGGAAGTGACAATTGAAAATGAATGGCTGTAATTTTCGAAGAATTTTGCTGGGAAAAATGACTTTTATCAGCACTGATATACACAGTATTTATGTAGAGTTTGTCGGGGTAGAAAGATTTGATCCGTGGTAGCATAGGCTCCGAAAAGCCCGTCTGCTACTATCCCACAAATCTCTTGGTTAACGGTGACAGTGTATCATCCCACAAATCTCTTGGTTAACGGTGACAGTGTATCATTGGCATGGAACAGTCAAGTTCTTGGTTATCACGATCCTCCTGTTGGCGCTTCTTTCGTCTCAGATTCATAGTCACGTTCAGTCATTGCGCGTAGTCTTGAGCAGTTTGGGAGTTCTGTACCTATCTGTTCGACATTAACCCCTTTGAGGCTTGGTTGCGTCGTGTCTGATATATAGTCTTGAGCGCATAAACATTGCCACTAGATTATGGTTTAAGTCAATATTTGCACCTCGATAGGTGCCTACGTTGGCGATATCTGAGAAGAATCATCCGTCAAAAGAACATGGCCAAACCGATCATTGTTGAGTTGTTGGTATTCATACGAAGATTCATGTTGCGTACGTTACGTTTCTCGTATATTTGTTTCGGCAACCGATCCGTCTTTAATTTGAAATAGACCAAGCTCGGAGGATACAGGTAAATTCACAATAACGTACTGATTATTATTCAACATACAGCTTCGCTTCTAAGCAGGCACCTTCAAATGGTCCGCTTCTGTTGGCCAATTGATTGTTCTCCTCTAGCCGTACGATTACGCCCAATTAGCATAAAATGTATTAATAACAATACGACAGTTGCAGCGGTGTCGACAGTATAATGCAGCAACACCCCCGTCCAGAGGCGTGCCGTCGTCGTTGAGCGGCTCTCTAATGTCGTAAAATCGACTTAATGGAACCGCCAAACGGGCTGAAATCATTTTAATGCCAAACGTGATACTTGAGCTGGTAGGATGTGATCCTGGCCAAGTCGGAAGGCGTTGACAATGTACGGTACTCGTTTGGCTATCGAGTTCAGAATACTGACACCTACCATGAACACTGAGGATTGTGATTTACGAGCTTTTGTTGTTGATGACACAGTCATTTTTCGAATTATTTAATGCCTTTTCAAAGACTTGCACCTAAGTGGAATAATGTGCTTAAGCAATCATCTCTTCACAATAATTTGATCACATCAATTCACTTAAGAGAAACTCTACTCTAGTTCTAAATACTGTGCCAATAATTTTAATATCCGCTTAATAGTCTAATGCAATGAAGTAATCAGAATAATAATACTTTAATCGGAGTGTTCTTGCATCGCTGCACATCTAGTTTGACCAAAATCCGATTAGGGAACTCAAAGTTTATGCTTTCGCCGTCATCACATTAGCTGACTTGTTTTTTTTCTCTAGTTCGTGTCTGGCAATTTCATAGCGTACAGCGTGTAATCACTTGCGTTGTTTTATTCCGGAGAAGATTTTTTTTCTTTCTTTTCGTCATTTTCCTTGGTTGGATGGACACAGGCAAGGACAATAGGGCCTGGTAAATCGTGCCAAACCCAATATTCTGTGAACGCCGCACAAATGTAGGTTGGCTCGACCGTCATAAATAGTCCCGGGCAACAAATTAGGGCGGTGGCCATGTGCACTCGAAGAAATAGCTTCGTAAACCACACACAGACACAGCACCAGGAACACAATCTGATCGGGATTGTGCTGTGTCATCAGGACTCTGGCTTGCTAGAGCAGCACGATTGACAATGGCCACATTAAATTATTAATTCGTTTCGTGTCATTAACGAATTTGAAAAATTACCAGCTAACCCCCCTTCCATCCTGATGGGTCACCACTTTAGATCCATCATATAATAGAGCCGAGTGAAAAAGGGCACTCCCTCACAGAACTGCACACAAAAGCAACCACCTTTGCTACTTTGTAGACAACAGGCCGAGTAAAACATTAGACGGACATGTTGATTAATACCTACCCGTTGACATTTCTGTTTCGGCCTTATTAAAATCGCTATCAGTTGGCAAAAGGACGGCGGAGATGCGGTCATTATCCGGAGAAATTCCGTCCCCCAAAGATCTGCTGTCAAAAATCTCAACAGACACACTAATGAAACGGAGCAAAGACGCTTTCCGCTTGTCGGGCAATCTATTTTGCTACACCACAGAGACCCTCCGAGCCACTAAGACCATTTTTCTTCCCAATAATTAAAGATTCTTTGTCTAGTTCTTTTTTATTAAGAAATGCTCCAATGCGGCTAAGTTCGTCTGCCGAGTATTAGGGTGACTAATAGGCTACCGGAAGGAAGCCAAAAGCACCCACTCGGGGAAGGATACCCTATCGGAGCGAAGTCGGAACCGATTGCTGGACTCATCAAACCAAAGCGATGGCTCTGTCAGTTGTCATGTCAGGTCTCATAATTCATTCCGCGAACGGAGGGAAGAAATCATTTCCAAATAGTGATAAGCTAAGCTGTACGCCTAAATTCGCTCAGTTTTGGCTCACTCGGCAGCAGCAGCAGCAGCAGCCACTGGGACAGGGACGGGGCCGTTTTTTATTCCATTTTACTTTTGCTCCGCTTGGCTGCTCGCCTTGGATAAATTCTGTGACAAATGGAAAATTAAGCGGCTTTTCAGATGGAACGGTGTCGTGAAATGTTGAGCTCTTAATCGCTTTTCTGGTACTCGCTTGCTGTCTCCAGATGTGAAAAAATATGAGATTTTGAGAAATGATACTCTTCAGATGTTTGGCAATACTTTGAGGGACTTAGTCCTCTGTGCACATGTCGGTTATGCCAGTTGCAACGTTTTGTATGTCTTATTATGCTAAGCTGTGTTTGATGTGAAAGACATAACTTCAAAACGTACATACGGTGATGTGAGATATCAAAAACACAGATGAAAGCGATTTTTTAGGTTTTCTGTAAGGGTGTAAAATATCAATCTATCAATCGGAACATGCAAAAAAAATTTGTCCAATTTAAGATACATAAAACTCGGGAAGTTTTCAACGAATTTTCCCCGGTTTTGCAGTGATGCAGTGGAATATTAACTACGCGTCCGCTCAAATAGTAATTGTTTGTAATTTTGGGATGCTGTTTTGTACTATTGCAAAATGTCAAGCCTTGTCAAACGTAAATTTCGACCAATTGGGGCAGAGCGGAACTAGAGACTGTGTTATAAAGAGATACGCAAAAAAAAGTAGTAAATATGGCAACCCTTTGCTAATATTCTATTCCCAACAATTCTGGCAACCACATTTAATTTCGCATGACTTTTCATACGCACTAGAAAGTGTGATGAAATTCCGAAACTTTGTAAGGATATATAACTAAGTTTCAAAGCTTGTTTATACATTTTTTAAATTATCAATGCATCACTCATAATACAAGCATAACAAACACATTTTCCGTTCAAACCATAATTGCACGTGGTTCACAACAATTTTACTACACAACAATTATATTACACATTCTGTACGAAAAGTAACACTCCTGAGTTTGTTTACTTTGCACACTTGGAGCCTCGATTTGACGGTTCACTTGGAGGTTTCGACCTCACTCTTTGCGTATCTGTTCATAACATCGTCTGTAAGCGGAACGACCGAATATCACTTAAAATAAGTATTTCCAGAGCTGGGTCAAGGAATGATGATATTTTGAACTTAAAGATGGTATCTTTCAGTTTGTGGAAAATAGCCTAATGAACAATTATGTACCAAAGTATGTGGGTATTGCCATTTTCTTTCCAAATCCGAACTTTTTTGATTTTTGGAAAACATGGTCAAATACTATTGAATATAAGTAAATATAAGAAAAGATTTTAAATTTTGAAACTTTTCAGTATAGCTTATCTCGATTGCAAGAATTACAAAAAGCATCCTTAAGTTGTTATATGTTCAACTTGCTGTCGTGTCTTGCGCACAACCCTGCTGTAATTTTTTGGATAAAGAAATGATGTCGTTGATCCGGTTTTTCTGTGATTTACAAAGCTCTACTTGGTTGTACAGTTTGCAAAACTTTAGTTCAGGAGCACTCGAGTCGAGACTAAGAGTTTCATTAGAACCGGAAGCAAAAGGGTTTGAACCGGAAACAGCAGGGGTTTAAAAAATAGGTGGTTTTTGTAATTTTTTTAAGCTTGGCAAGAGAAAAAAATCGACAAAACAAACAAAAAAAAAAACAAAAACAAAAGGGTGTAAGTCCCATAATAACGATACTTCTCTACAGCAAAAACTATGAAACACGTTAAAAAAACATTATTTTAAATAACTGTCACGAAATAAAATGCACATTTCATACATTTTTATAATGTATTTTTGTATGAATAGCTCAAATCAATTCAGTACGATCCGTCATGCACATGTCCAAACTTATCTCTAAATGAATACAAAAGTTTATTTTTCTCTGTCGCTATAAAGCCTGGAAAAATTAATAAAAAACATTTCCAACTAAATTGAGACCCCCTTGAGAATGATTAGAACTAAAGGCTACGCGTCGCAAAACACTCTTGAACGAAAAAGAAAGAACATACAGGAAGAAAACATCATGTTGGTAATTGGGAATATAGAAGAAAAGTGACATAGAATAATATAAAATAAAATGCTTCAAAACTCGGGTTCTGGAGACCTTTACAAAAAAGAAATGCTCAAAAGCTGGTGCCTGTCCGAGTTCATTAGTAAGAATTTCAAGAAAAACAAACAAACCTAGAAAACATACCACTATTAGGAAAAATAATAAAAAAAAAGACTGGGTTAAAGTTCATCAAAAAAACAAAATATTTCAAAATTAAACGTTATTGGGTTGGAGTAGACTTTTTCAAGTTTATCAATCTGAATTTAAAAAAGCACAAGAGTTGTGTGCAAAGCCACGATCGCCTAGTTGATGTAGAATCACATAAGGTTGTTTGTTTCATTGTTGGTATTGTTGCATTTGAGAGTAACCGCAAGTGACAAGTTTGAGTACTAGTTTTGCACTAGCATTCTCAGATCTTGTAAATTTTTCGTATTTCTTATTTTTCGCTATTTTTTTTTTGTTTTTTTTTATCATATATTTATATTTTTATTCCTTTGAACTTGAAAC